>NW_015112752.1:177484-235505 GCF_001443285.1 Poecilia latipinna | reverse complement strand
TTTTTCTTTTCCTCACATACTCTCAAATATATATATATATATATATATATATATATATATATATATATATATATATATATATATATATATATATTAGGTTAAGGTTACCATCATAATAATAAGTGGTTGTTATAGTTAAAGCTAAAATCAGTCACATGTATATAAAAACTGAGACCTAGTGTGTTATGTTCTCTTTGGTAGTATAGAAAGATATTATTCAAAGACTATTTTTCTTCTTTTTGCATGAGTTGAATATGTTGGGTTCAAATACTGTCAAAGTAACCTGGAGGAAGGTTGGTGAACAAAATATTATCATTGTTTAGGTTTATTCAAAGTGGTACTGCGTTTGAGAAAGGCTAAATTACAGAGGTACTTAAAAGATGTGGAACTATTTTGTATAAAGATGTTATATCTTGATATTAGACCAACATGTTTCAGCTCCTTGCACTATCACTGGAACCCCTAGCAAAGATGTTGAAACAAGTCTTACATTGTGGATATTGAAGAGCCGTTTTTTGCTGCAGTTCTCTAACAGTGAGATTTTCTTACCTCCTCTACCATCCTCCTCATTCTGCATGATGACAAGATAAACTCCAATCCTCGTCGGTGCTTGTGTTTCACAGTTTGCATTGTTTCAGACTCAGATTTCTTTGAGTATATAAACACTGCCAATACTTTGATAAAATCTATATCTGCATTGTCTCTAAATATATTCCTTCCTTCAAAACATTTCTGTTTTCTGCGACATGGCTTGCCATTTTGTCTTGGTCATACAACCTCTTGAGCTTACATCATGACAAAAACAAAAATGAAATAAAAAAAAAAAAGAAACTGCACAAAATGACTCTGATATTGTTTTGGATTTTAGCACACAAAAAAAAGCTACAGTTGACTGGTGTGATGTGGGCTTCTGTGTAATTATTTTTAATAATCCACCTCCTACATTACATTACATTACACATCACAAACGGTGTTTTTAAAATTCTCTACTTCTGTCACAAAACCCCATCCATTAATGATACATTTTCTTATCTCTGTCATTTTGAAGAGTCACTAAGAGAGCTGGGCTTTATTTTTTTTTACATGCTATGCTTTGTCTACACCAGGTAAATCATGGGAATGAAGGTTCATATACAATCTGTTCGGCATAAAAAACAAACTTAAAACAGATGTTAGTTTCGTTCAGATTTCAGTCATTTTAACGGTGAGATTTATTGTAGCAGCAGTAAATTAGAAACAAATATTTCTAATTTCCTAATAAGCACAGAAAGTCAAGTTTTGATTGTTTTAGATTGTTCAGTTTAGGATTATGCCGCAATAAAATCTGACTTCATTTTATGTTTTGTTTAGCTTTTTTTTAACTTTTCCATGGAGATCACTGTAGATGTGATTGTTGTTATTTGGTATAAGCTTTTGTTTCATTGAGGTTTATCTCTTACTGTGTGACCCTCCATGGAGAGGTGGACGACTTCTCTTGCATTTTAGTCCTATGGTAAGTAGGATTCTCAGTCCCATACACGTTTCTAGTTCTTATCGCAGTAGATATACATCAAAACATTTGGATAGCCTGAAAAAGTTTAATATTTATCAATCATTTCAAAAAGCACAACTCATATTATACAGGTTAATTACACAGGGTGAACTATTTTAAGCCTTTATTTCTTGGAATATGGATGATCATAGCTTACAGATAATACAAAACTCAGTGTCTCGGAAAATTAGGTGGATATGAAAAAGTTAAATACTGTAAACTCATGGTGTCACATCCTTATCAGTTAATTAACTCAAAACACCTGGAAAGGTTTTCTGAGCCTCTAAATGGTCTCTCAGTTTGGGTCATTACGCTTCACATTCATAGAAATACTGCTGACTTGAGAGATGTTCAGACATCAGTCACTGACAACCTCCACAAAGAGGGTAAGCCACAGCGATCTTTAATAATGAAGCTGGTTGTTCCCGCAGTGCTGCAAGCAAATGCATGTGAGGTTGAATGAAAGAAAAACGTGTGGAAGTAAAAGATGCAGAAGAAACAGGGATAACAGCAGCCTGGAAGGATTTTCAAGCAAAATAGAATATGATGAATCTTCACAAGAAATGGACTGAGGCTGGAGTTAGTGCTCCAACAGCCACTGTGCTCAGACAAGTCGTTCACATTTTAGTCCTCATGTGAAGCCACTCCTAAATCAGAGACATCAGATGTGTCTTACCTGTGCTTAGGAGACAAAAAAGTAATCTCAGTTATCCAAAGTTCTCTTTGTAGATGATACACTGGGTTTTCTAAAGTCCACAGTCAATGCAAAGATCCACAAAGAAATGTTAAAGCATTTCATTCTTCCTTCTGCTGACAAACTTTTCATAGCTGCTGATTTTATTTTCTAGCAGGACAGGGCATCTGCCAGCACTTCCAAAGGTACCAAAGGCTGGTTCAGTGACTGTGGTGTTACTGCAGACTTGTCTGACCTGAACCCCATAGAGAATCTGTGGAGCAGAGTATTGTCAAGAGGAACATTGGAGACACCAGAACCACCAATGCAGATGAGATGAGTTTCCATTCCACCTCAGGAGTTCAGCCTGTGCCCATGCTACGCAACACTGATGCAGTAATGCATGCAAAATGAGGCCCAACTAAGTACTGAGTTCATAGAAATGAACATACATTTCAGAAGCCAGACATTTCTATTTAAAATATCTTTTTTTCGTCCTTTGTAATAGTTTTACTTTCTGAGATACTCAAGTTTGGATCTTCATCATCTGTAAGTGATAATAGTCAAAATGACAAGAAATAAAGGCCTTGAATATTCCACTCTATGTGTAGTAAAGCTGTACAGTTTATGAGTTTCATTTTCTGAAATGAGTGACAAAAAGTATTGGACCTTTTCATCATGTTGGCATCCAAGACAGTCACAAGTTTGACCTCTATTTGTTTGTTTGTTTGTTTTTTGGGGGAGATTTTTTTTGTTGCCATTTTTGTTCTTTCTTATGAAAACACAAAAGTCTAACTAGATAAACCTCACTTGTTGTAGAAGGGCACTATGCTTTTTGAGTACATAAGTCTCCATGTGCTGCTCAAATCAACAATGCATATTCAACTTGTCAGTTTCAGTCAAGTCAGTTTCATGGGAAATTGATACAAATTCTACATATTAGAATTTGACATAATCTAAGACTAAAGTCTTAGAATATGTCCTTGTTTTCACAGGTACCCTTCATTTTCAATATGTTTTGTTCATAAAGTACTCTAGGAAGATAGAAGATAATAACTTGCTCCACTTGGAGATACCAAGAGCAAAGTTTTTTTTTTGTTTTTTTCCCCCATCTTGTCAAAAACCATTTTCTGATATTCTCAGAAAAACATTTTGGTCATAAAATATTTCTACATACCTTTAGTGGCGATCAGACTAATGATATCCATTTAGCTGTCACTTTTAATCTGCTGGAGTTTGCAGGAATGTGGAACATCTCAGATCTCAGAGATTTTATTATTATTATTATTATTATTATTATTATTATTATTATTATTATTATTATTTTAGCAACTCTAGGCAATGTGTTTCTCAATAATGACTTTAGTCACAACTACATTGGGTTCATTTGATTTTTTTTATTTATTTTGTTTTTATTCGCCTGTGTGAAAATCAGCAAAAATCAAAATTGGTATTTGTGTGGAGTTGTACAGTTTTGAAGGTTTTGCAAACTATCGAGTATCCAGAATCATGTTATGCAACACCTCTCTGAGGACTTTGTTAAAAACCAAACTACAATCTGCTTCTTTCTTTCTGCCAATATTATCAACTTTTTGTGTTATGTGCCAAACGTTTTATTTTGGAGTTAAACGGTGTCAACACTGAACAACTTTTATTTTTATCACCAGCAGTTTATTACCAATGTTCTGCAAGAATATTGTCAGAGTGAATAATTCAGATTACAGTTTAAAATGAAGAAAAAATAAGAAGAGAACAAACCCATAGCAGTCTATATGTTTTTTTTCTCCATTAATACATTTTGTCGTTAACACGTTAAATTAATTCACTTTTTTGTCTGTTTTCATTAAAATACGTATTTTATGTAATATAAAATAAGTATTTTATGTAGCATAAAATACTTATTTTAAATATATATTATATAAGTAACATGAAAACATAAAAAATCTATTATGTTTTCATGTTTTGCACTTATAACAGCTTTGAATATGTAGACTTTATCTTTTGTTTCTTCAGGATTTGTTCAGAAATAACATATTTTTATTGCTGTTAGATTATATTTTCATTTTATCATGAGCATTATTTTAGATTGTTAAAAGATGACAACATAAAATGCAAATGTGACTTTATTGAAAGTTTCATTGGTTTTATAAATTTGATTCAAAAAGGGTTGTTACAGACAGAATTATATTTATTTCTTTTAATTATTTTCAGTTTCCGGGAGTTTGATAAATCCATAAAATACATGAATGAGCTTAATGTGCTGTTTGATAACTAGGGTCAGAGAGATGTGGGGTTGAATTGAAATCACTTTCTTTGCAAAGTGCTTCAAGTCAACATTTGTTATAAATTATTATTATATAAATGAATGGAATAAGATGAAGTGAACTGAATAGTTATGACTTTGAATTGAATTTATGAAATACATGTACTTTTCTATACGGTTTTAGTGTATTTAGATGCATCTAGTGATGCATTTAAAATTTTCTCAGAACCATATATGCAATTTTTAATATTTGTTTAGTTCTTTTTTTTTATGTTACCCACAGTGAAAAGGCCCTGAGCAGCGGCTGGGTTCTAACACTTTTAAGAATGTCCACATAAACCAAACATTCATGCTCTGATGGGCCACAGCCTGAGATTGGTTAGGTGGATTCTTTACACTTCAGTGGCTGAGCCTTAACTTCGAAACTGAAAGTAGAGCAGAAGACGAAAAAGAAGGAGGAAAAGGAGGAGGACTGCCTGCTGCAGCCAGTTAGAGCTCTATCTATATATCTATCATTCCATTTTCCTGCTTCTTGCCCTCGCTGACTTACTGTGTCTTCAAGCAGGGATTCAAAGGTCTGACGCCAGATGAAATACACACAGAAACTCAAACGCACACACAGAAGCATGCACACACTTTCATCAGAATGCCAGCTTGTTCACGGATCAGTTGCATAAAATGAAAGACCAAGATCTCAGAATTTGTTCTGCTTGAACTGCTTCAACATTGATGATTCCAGTTTGTATTTGAACCTCGCTAATGTTAATGGTGGATTGCTTAAAATATGAACCGGGGTAGGAATTATGCTTCTGCAGTAAGAGATCAATTTGTTATAAAGCTTTTTACATATCTTTAAGTGAGACAGAGGGAGCTACACTTTTCAAAGGAAAATTAGAGGTGCTCTTTGATGCGGGGCACTTTTGATTTTGGTAAAACGTGATCTGTATTCAGAAGGTACCTGAATCTTAGCTGTGCACAAATGCAAATGTTAAAACTCGACTACACAGGGAACTAGCCTGATAAAGATGAGTGTCTATTTACTCTGATTTTAAAGTGGTGGCACTTCTCCCTGAGTGACTTTGAGAGCATTTTATCAATTGAGAAATAAAAACAAATATGAAACAACAAAGTTGAGAAACTGACAGATGGCACTGAAGACTAACAGCCTCTACCCTGTGTTTTTATCAGTAAAAGAATGCACAACACATTCAGTTTTTCTAAATAATAAGAAATAATTTTGCTCGGGCCTAAGACAGCATATGAAACCAATAAAGACAATATGGATATTTTTAGTAAGAAGGTGAGGATAACATACTTTAAAATTGTGCTAAATGTGACCAAATTACACTCAGGTGTGCTCTGTTTCTTTTGCATAACCATAGTAAAACTTGTATTTTATGAGGACAGATGTAATAGACCAAAGCAAAGTGTGATATGCATTTGCATTCAGCACCCGTACGTCGGTTGCAGCTGCAGCTGTGATTATTTTTGGGCGATTCTGTCACTGCATCCAGAAGTACTTGTACCAGTTTGAGAACCACAGTCTTAATTTCTTGAGGGCTGATGGTGTATCCTGCAAACTTTCAAAATGTTCCTGGTCCAACACTTGAATAAATGCTGCCTTCTAAGGATGCGATTAGGTTCTGCAGTCCTGGTTATGACCGAATTATGTGACTAAGGAGTTTTGAGTAGAGAAACATCCAATAATTTCAGAACACTGACTTTGTGTTCAAGTTCCTGATTTAAAGCTTTCTGTTGTATATGTGCATTTACATGATTATTTGTAACCCTTTTGCAATGAAGTAGCTCCAAAAGATTAGATAAAAAAAAATTCTATTTCTTTTCTCATTTGACCTCTGAGGAACTTGCCACAATATTTTTCATTTCTTTAATCCAACTTCTTTAAATATAGGGGAATGCCAAATATAAACTGGACCTTTTATTGCCATCCTGCCTGCAGAGTTTTTAATTTAATAACTCTCTCAGCCATACAGGACAGATTTCCTTGTTCGTCTTACCAAAGCAAAGACGGAAATGACAAAGTGTCAGTGTTTCAGACTTCATAATTGCTTTGTGACGATACTTGAACCAAGGACATTATTTCTTTTATTGATGTTCTCATCACTATGTAAGAAGCTAATATTGGGCATTACCAGAAGGGTGAATCAAGTTAATTAGTTTTTTTTTTCTTTTAAAACTTCAAATAACATAAACCTGCTTGTTATCGTTTCAGCTGTGTCACATTGACAGTTGAGGGTCAGAAGTTGTGTAAAGCCATTTATAAGCAGTGTTTTGCATGAGGCAGTGCTCACGTAAAAATATATATTTTATATAAATATATCCATATATTATACAAAACTAGTGGTTGCGTGTTTATTTTGCCCCTAAGAATATTTTTAAAGTAATAGATATTTTTATTTTAAATGTGATGTGAAAGAAAACCTTTTTTAAAAAATGTAAATCCAACATTAAGATATATAATAATAAACTATGCTGATCATTTTTTATGTCTCAGTCTTTAAAAATTCAATATTTTTGGCAGAAAGTGCTGATAAACCACTAACTTTGTTCAGTGAAGATGCATCAAAAATCGTTCATCAAAGTAAAACATGGATAAAGGTTGCATAAAAGAAAATAGAAAACATCCAAAATGAAAAGAGTTTTTTTTATTCTTATACACTTTTAAAGGATGAGTGCAAATAAAAGAGCTCATGACCAAAATCTACTCATCACTAAGCCATGGACCATCAGGTATCAGTAAATACAAGCTTTTTGGTAGCTATAATCTACAACATAGGGACAGAATCAAGGGGGAAAAAACAACACAGAATCTATGCAATCAGAAATAAAATGAAGGAAAATAAATTCATATGAACAAAAACAAAAGGGAACAAAAGGAGAACACAACACAATTTGTACATTCAAAAGAAGAAAAGCTCAAAAAATCCACAAGGAATATAAATATTACGGCAAGTGATGATAAAACATATTCTACAATCTGTTATGTACACTTGGCACAAATGTTATATATCAGACTTCCTGTCAGGTTGTTGACACTTTTTTTTTTTATCTACACAGGTTGTAACTCTTTATTTAAGATGCCAGCCTGACCTTTCAGTTTACCTATAAATATACCAAAACAATCTTTCTCTTAAAGCAAGCTGTAGAAAAGTTTAGCAAAGCTGGATGTAAATGTGGAGATGAAACTGCTTAATGATCAACAGCATCAGAAAATTGCTGACATATATATATATATATATATATATATATATATATATATATATATGCATGTATATCATATAGTATATATATGAATTATTTTTTTTGAATAAATCTCTCATAGTCCTTCTCATGCACTTGAAAGTTGTAAACAGTAAAAATTTAAGTGATTTACTAACCATATTTGAAGAGACAAACAAACAGACTTCCAAACAATACGGTGGAAAAAAAGTAGCAGATTGTTTATATGCATTTAAAATCACTGGCAGATGTGTTTATAATGATGTGGAAAATGGCTATTTCACATGATTAGATTGTCTCTACCTACCTGACGTGGCTGGAGAGAGTAAAAGCAGTTTACAGCTCATGTCCTGTGATGATTTGTGATAATACGACTCAGGTTTGCTCTACCTCTAAGACATACATTTAAAACCTACTTTAATATACAGCATGAAGTAGAAAAATGGTCTAGGCTGGGGTTATATGACTTTTGATATGTCTCTTCTGATATGTTAAAGGGAAAGTTTTGCCAGATTTTAGTTGCTTGTTAATTTACAATAACAAGGACACCTACAGGTAAGTAAAATATTTATATAAAATATTTGTGCAATTAAAGTAACATTAAGCATTTAAGATTACTTTGTGCTCTACAGTAATCTTAAGCAGTGTTGTAGTCAAAAATAAGTGGATAAAAGGATGTCGTGTTCAAAACAAAAAATAGGGATTAAAATCTTCACAATGTTTGATCAAATTTACAGCCAGATTTGTATAATGAACTTTTCTCCTATATCTTGGAGAAAAGTTACTTGTAAGTCAGTTTTCTCTAATTTCATGTATTCTAGGCTTCTTGCATAGATAAAAACATGACATATGTTTTTATTATTTTTGCAGTGTAGACACACAACTCAATACTTCAAATTCAAATTTGTCCTCCTTGAAACCATGGGAGCAAAACATTGTCTCAGGTTTTTTGTGTTTGAGTTTACTTTTGATTTACAAATAATGGCATAGTGCCATATTTTGTATGTTTCTTTATTTTTTTTAACCTCATGTACATTAGATAATTTCTAGAACCCAAATGTGCATTTTTCTTTTGCAAGTTAATGTGTCATTGATTTTTTAAACCATAAATTTATCAATTAAAAAAAACAAAAAAAAAACAAAAAAAAAAACATTAAATTTTATATCCTGGCATCTGAAGAATGAAATATGTATATATTTTTTTTCAAAATGCAATTTTTTTATTTTAAGATTAACGAACATGGGATACAGTTAAATTAAAGGTTTTCTTTTCAGTGACTACAACACTGCTTATAGCCCTGACTTGATAAAAACAAACATTTAGAATTTATTTTGATCTGTGACACTCAATGTTTCCCAGTTAACCTGTTTAGTCCCATATTCTGTTTAGGATCCCTTAATCATGCAAACCTTTATTCTCAGGGTTCAGAAAGTTCACATTTAAAGGGTA
This sequence comes from Poecilia latipinna, assembly GCF_001443285.1. Taxonomy (NCBI): domain Eukaryota; kingdom Metazoa; phylum Chordata; class Actinopteri; order Cyprinodontiformes; family Poeciliidae; genus Poecilia; species Poecilia latipinna. Next base: position 226,348 of record NW_015112752.1, on the reverse strand, counting down.
AACATTTCTTGAATTAACTGAATTGACTACACAGTAGCGAGCATTAGCTTTTTATCTTTGTGTAATACAATATGAAATTATATTTACCTACTTTATCTCAAGTGAACTGGTTCTTGGTGAGAAGGGCTCAGTGACAGCATATTTGATATTTAGTTTTAGCAACAGTTTGGATACATTTCAAGTGTCAGAAATTTCACAGAAAAGCATCAAGTGAGGGAATCCTGCTCAAAGGCTGCAGCTGTTCCAGCATCTCCTCTGTTCACAGATAATATTCAAAGCTTAGGCTAACCAGAGAACAGTCTCATCAAAACACTGGCCTGACACATTCTCAAACAAACAGGGACACTGCCTTCTTCACATTCAGATGTTACGGTGGAAATAAAAGGACATTTAAGTTCAACAAACACGTGAAGAGGACATTCATACATGAAAAAAACCATGAGGTAAACATGACTACAGAACTGATAGACACAAGGAATGGTAAGACAATGTCATGAATATATGCACAGTGTGTGATGTACAACAGCTGCGTTCATTCAAAACAAAGAAGCAAGACGTGAAAATAATATATACATTTGTTCTCAGACATGTTTTTTTTTTTTAAGATGACGTGATCTGTTGAAAGTTACAAGGAAGATACATCCAAGAAACAAATTAAATATAATGAAGCAAGCGAATCACTCAGAAAAGACTGAAAAATAAAGGAGAAATATACAGTGTGTTTAACATCAAATTAAAGAAAACATGAGTCCCAACTGCTTTGAGGAAGTGGACAGTCAACTCATCTGTACACACAAATGCCAACATTCCATAGAAATACGCACAGGATGGGCAGTTTTCGTCACTGGGCTGGATTTTAGATTCAGTGCACTCTTTAAAGAGGTGGGATATTTATGTGGAGTAATGGCGGCTGATTGGTAAAAGCAGTGGACTGTTGTTTTATGGCCTAACTCATTTGACATACTCAGCTGACTTCCAGAAGTGCCCTGGATGGGAAAGGCGGCGGTTCCTTTTTGGCAACTTTTCCAGTAAATCTACCAGCTTGGAGAAGCTGGGCCGCTCTTCTGGCTTGTACGCCCAGCACATCAGCAAAATATCCTGGAAAAAAAACAAACAAAAAAACAACAAAAAAACAAAATGGAAATTATTTCACTTCTTTTTTGCTCACTGGGAAAAGAAAAATTGCCTTGTATTAGTATTCATACTACAATTTTCCCATGTTCTGTCTCATTACAGCTGTAAATTTTGTTTATTTTGTGGGAATTTTATTTCATGCATCAACACAAAATAACAATTTTGAATTAGAGGAGCAATTACACATGAATTAATGTGTAATTTTTGCAAGGCTATTTCCTTGCAAAAATTTAAATATCTATCTACCTTATCCATAAGGTAGCCATTTATCAATAATTAAAATGTCCCAAATTCTCACTTACTTAAGAAGTAAAGTGTAAGTTACAAAGTTCATTATATTTATATAATGTGAAACAATATGATCACCAATAACTGTGAAAGAAGTGATTTTGTTAAGAATAATATTATTTCTTTATATTTCATATTTCCAATTGGTCAGTGTAAGATCATGGTACTGCAATAGAGGCTGAATTTATTATTAATTAACTTGTTTTGTTTTCTTTTTCCACCAGAGTTGCTAATAACTGTGTAGGGAGATAAATATGTAAGAACATTTACTTCTGAGGAGAAGATATCAGAGGTGTTTTTATAAGTGAGGATGGGAAACAAAAGGGTAAAAACAGCTTGAAACATTTATATATTTTTTATACACAAGTCCCAGCATTTTTTCTATTTTTTAATCAGAAGAAGCTCAATGTTAGACTCTTACTTCCCTTACTAGATTTAGTATTAGTCCAGTCATTCCATTTACCCCAAAATAAAAAAAAGCAATAACTGGTATTTTCTCACTAAAGCTGAAATTTAATCAACAATTCCATCACAGCTGCAAGTAGAACTCGTTCTAGTTTTATCTGTGTTTAATTATTGCTTGCAAGCCTTTTTCAGACATATTTTAATCAGCAAGAACCCTGAAGTTTAATTATATAAAATGTTGCTAATTTACAATTTAAAAACTTTTTTAGACTTAGGCACACTTTCAGAAATGTATTTCTCTGTTTAATTTCACCAACATTCAGCCTATTAAACAAACCTAATGCTAGTTAGTTATGATCAATTTGTTGGATCGTAATGGTTTAAAGACTTCAATGTTTGGATCCAAAGTCTACATAGCTGGATATTGTTTGATGCTACAAATTTTTAAAGTGAATTAAAATAAGACGCGTTGTGTAAATGGGGCCTATATAAACATTCATCATACTTTGGAAACTAATCCTGTCAGAAATGTGACTCATGATCAAGTAAAAAAAGGAAGAAAGTCCTTACCAGTATCTCCTTCCCCATCCCAGTTTGGGCAAGGTTCGGCTTCATGCCACTTCCAATCTGCCATATGATCACCTCCGCTGGCTGACTCTTGTAAGGCCACTCACGTGCGTGTAACTCATACCAGATGGTGCTGCAGAGACAGAGCCGAGCAGAGTGCGTCACCGCTTTGAACCATCTTATCTCATTTTGTTAAAGAATTATATCAACCAGTAGAATTCAGATAAGCAAAAACACCACAATTCAATTAATGCTTTCAGAATTAGATCACACTGGTGCATAGAAGGGATCCATACAGAAACATTAGTAGAGTTATTTATAGGTTAAGATCATGATATATGTTTTATAATGAATCTAGAGTATTTGTAAATATGGCTAATGTAGAAAAAATATATATTTTTTTGGTGAAAATAGACCATTTTCTCTCCTGTACAACATGTTTGAGTAGAATAAAAATAGCTCAATGCCAGGAGTAATGAAAAAAAAAAAAAAAGTTGACGCTTGATTGTTGATGAATATGCATAACAGCCAAGGGGGTCACCTCCAGGTAGCACAAAGGCCAACAGAGCAGCGGGACATTGTGCACAAGTGCTGCGCTTGTCTTCCTTTCAGAATAATAAGAGCGATGAAGCATCCATACGGGAGGACCGTCTGAAAACGCTGTTGTGTTAATAGTCAATAGAGCAGGGTCTACCCCAACAAACCAAGCCGTAATGGATGTGGAGGAGAAAGTGGAGCCAAAGTGATTTTTTAATCAACTTAGGGCGCATATAAAATTGGTCACTGAAGGAGGAGAATGGAGAGACTTTTGTCTGAGACTTATTTGACACTTGGAAAAGCAATCTATATGTAATAACTCTCAGATTCGGCAGGATGAATTCACTCAAAATGTGTAACTGCATTTTTTAAAAGGCAGAAATGAAGCAAATCAAAGACAGTCTGGGTGGGTCTGAAGAAAGACGTGGATGTAAGAAAGTGAGGGTTTTGCACCGATTTATTTAATTTAATATATTACTTACTATTAGCACGATCTTCAAGAACAACATTTACCTTCAAATCTAACCAGATGCTAACATGGACATCTGGTTAGCTGCTCAAAAACAGCTAAAAAAAATAAGAGTACTACAAAAAGATCTCAGAAAGTGGGTTAAAAAAATATTTTTCATTATAGTTAACATTTGTATTTATATTTGCCTTTTACTCAGATTAAGTAGCTGGCTTTTATAACGACATACTCTCCATTATGTAGCTTCATACATAGTCTTTAATTAAACTTTATAAGTTTGCTCCTTTAACTCACTGGCTGCTGCTTGAATTTCTGCCCATTTTCGGTTTGTCAACAGTTGGCTATAAATATCCAGACTCAGACACTGTCCGGACAAACAAAGACCTGGACATCTGGTTAGAGGACACTCACCCGAAAGCAAAGACGTCTGACTGTTTGGAGAAAGGAAGCTTGTCCTCCTCTGTGTCTGGAGAAAGCTGCTGAATAATTTCTGGGGCCAGGTGACACAGCCAGCCGTTGGGGATTCTCAGTTTGTCTTCTCTCCGGCTGCAAAGCAGAAAGACACAAACACGGGTATTTGTTACAAAGTGTGTCTCTTCCTGTTGTGTTGTGATAGCTTGCTTTTATGTAGTTTGTTGCATCCATAGAGCCAGGATTCTGGTTTGCTTTTAAACAGCTTTGCCATATATTAAATTGAATTTTAAGGATTACATCGTGTCAAATTCCACCGCAACGACATGAGGAAAAAAAAAAAAAACGACGAGGAAATACATGATGGTGTCTTCAGCCATCTGTGGTGCTGTCATGTTTCCAGACTAAAAAAATAAAGAGTCACAGGTTTGCCATAGGCATCTGAATTTCCTTGAAAAAACATGGCAAACATAATTATTGTTTCTGGAGGCTTAAGGCCAGTGTGGTTTGATATTTAGACTTTTATTATTAAATGTATAGAGCTACTGTTTGGACAACTTGTGTCACATTGATTATTGCAGTAGATTTTTTTAGTGTCAGTGCAAATAGTGTTGTGATCATGATTAGGGTAAATGTAATTATTATTACTTTATGGTAGAAAGACTAAACCTGAACTACAAAGTGCTTCGCTAATAAAAACATTGGTTTGTTATAGAGAGTAATATGACTCAGTGTAAACTTACCTGATGCCAGCAGCAAACCAAGCTTACTTTTCTGTTGCCAATCGGAAAGGCACATTTGGGTTACATTTACTTTTAATTTTGCGAAAAATGAGAAAACATCAGTTAGAAACTGGTCTAAAGATTATTTAGACCTCTTTGGCTTATAAATCAATTGATCAGCACCTCTTACACGTGCTTATTATTTAATTATTATCTTCTATTTTATCCATACACACAAATTGCTTTCATAAACATGGAGTCCAACATATACATCTGTTGGTAACTATATATTGTTGATTAATTATAAAAACCTCAAAGGATCACCTAACCATCAAATTCCCATGCTCTCTATAGACACAAGAACCTGCAAGGTAGGACAATTGAACCAATCAGAGAAAAGGTAATGGCTCTGTAATCTTTGTCTTACTGAGTCTCTCTGATGCTACTTGTCTCCTTTTCAAACCTTCTTTTGTGTTGCTGGATGTGAGCTACAGGTTATCGTGCCAATGAAAGACCCAGTACCTTCAATTCAAACAGTTTTCTGACAAAAGAGGCTTTTTTGGAATATGTAAGATTACTGACCTACTCGGTGTGTTAAAGGAACAGAATCCAGTACCTGGTACCCTGGTAAGCTTTTGGGTTGGTGTATATGGAAGTCTTAATAGAACAAGTATGCAAGGGTTAAAAAAAACAACAATTTATCAAGGGGCAGTCTTATATTCCACATTTATAAAAACTCTGTTATACCTTTGGTATGAAACTTAATTTTTTTGTAAAAGTCCCAATGATGTTTATGAGCAGATGTAAATATGTAATTGTGGCATATTTTGGTGCATTAGGTAATTACTGCCATATTTTAAAGATCAAAAAGTAATTCAGTAACAGTGTAGAGAGATAGGAGAACCACAATAAAGCTAATAACTCCTTAGTGTTTGATATTTTGCATAATCCATGATTTTGCTATAAATATGTGTTAATGTAATAAAAAATAGCTTGTGAAGATAATACGTGTTTAATCAAAATTGTCTCTCTTTAACTTAGATGAAAGAAAGTTTCGACTTTGAAGCTTGGAAATCCTATGAAAAAAGAAAAGAAGGCTTTTAATATCTTCTGAATTCAGTTTTTATGAAGGAAATTAATTTACGGTTTCGTTGATATTTCCTTTTCACATTTCTCTAATTAATAGTGTTTTTTTTTTTTTTTAGTAGCAACATCAGATCTTACATTTATGACTAAATACTGTCTAAATAGGTTTTTTGTTACCATGATGGTGGTAAAGTACAAATAAAATCAAGCCAAATATTTTGTTCTTGTATAAATATGCTTCCAATCACCCTGTCACAGCAAAAAGCTGCATGTGTCAGTTTTGAATTAAGCTTCCAGGTGTTTATTTGCAAAACAAACATAAGCGTCTGTCTCTAACGTGCTTCATACATATTTACCTGCCGGCCTGCAGAACTCCAGATATGGTAAAAAGTCCAAAGTCAGTGATGACGACTTTGCCGTTATCATAAAACACATTCTTGGACTTCATGTCTTTGTGTAAAATCCCCTTAGCGTGGAGGTAGCCCATCCCCTGAGAAGAAGGGGAAGAGAGATATTTGAATGTCCTGTAATGTGATGTTTGCTGCTGAAGTGTTCCTGGAAATCAACGTTGATTTTTTTTTTTTTTTTTTACCTTGACCATCTCTTGTGCAATCTGTCGCGTCTTGTTAACGTCCAGGACAACCTTGGCATCCCGCACCACAGAGTAAAGTGTCCTGCCTTTACACAAGCTGACAGAGAGGAGAAAGGTCATAGTTTAGAACATTAAATCAGCATAAAAAAAATGAACCATAAAATCTGCATCGTGAGCAGACAAATACAAAAGAGATTGAAGCAAAGATTGTAGGAATCTGTTTTCAAAAAGGTATTTCACAACACAGTTGATCTATAAACTGTCCGATATGAAGATCCCCTGTATGACTCCCCTACTCATTCAGACCGAGATGGCCTGCATGATCTGCACTTGGATAAGTAAAGCCTTCATATCAAACCTGTGAGTGACTGATTATACAGTAGAATCACAAATATTTAGAATATCAATAAGAAGTTAATCTCTTTCAATAGTTCACGTCAAAAAGTGTCTACAACCTGTATTGGTCCTGATAAAAACACACTGAGCCATACAGCGGGAAATGGATCTTTTTGACTGAATCTTTGTTAATCCAGCTTTATGCTTTAATTTTGTGATTATTAAACAATATTTTCCTCATTGCTGCATTTCTGATAGAAGGTGCAACACTTCTGCAGGACTGCCCTCACATAATGCATTTTAATAGACAGCTTCCCAAACCCCCACTGCCTCACACTTGAGACCCTCAACCCCGACTGTGCCCCCACAGGTGACCAGTAAAGGACCCGAGGCCCTCCATTCATACATATTCATCTCGTAGCGACACGCTGACAGGAGCCAAATCTTTAGGAGCCGTCCCACTTCATTCTTTTTCTCAAATGCAGCTTTCTGTGTCGGATGGCGAATACCTTCACCTCTGACAAAAATAAATAAATAAAACGCTAATGAGGCCATCTTAACATGCTGAGATTCACCCCTGTGTTTCAAAATGAGGTGGTTACGCCATGTGCATGAGCAAAAAAGCAGCAATGACATCACAGATGACGTCAAACGCATAAAACGTGTCCTGTGTGCTCTGCAAAAAATCAATCCAGACTTAGTCACAAAGGAAACAATCGAAAAGTAAGGAAGCAATCAGTGTTAATGACCTAACTCGTGCAAACAGAAATTCCTCATTTAAAAATAACCAATATACTTTATTTTAGTTTAATTATACTAAACTAAGTTGCACTTTGACCTGCATAGGGTTGTTAGAGTTGCATCTTAAAGATTTTCATCCTTACCATCACTCTGATATGTAGAAGCAGGATAAAAAAGCCACCTGTTGTACCGACATTTGCTATTATTTTCAGCAATCACCAGAGAAGGTTTCCAGGAGGCAGGCAGCTCATCTGCCAGCTCCCCTGCATTCACAGCAATTTCATCTGACATCACCTGCAGTCATAAAACTACAACTACAAATGTGTAACCTGTTACACAGTAAATGTGAAGAAAACAGAGATGTTTTTCTTGCAGAAATGTGTTCGCTAAAAAAAAAGGGCATATGAATCCAGTGAGATTCTCCATTCTTTAGTAAATAAATGAAACAGGAAAAAGAAGAAATGAGAGGATGGTGATTTTCTGTGTGGCTCTTTTTTTTCCCAGTGTGACGATAACAATGGCAGTCTCTAATATCCAAACAGTTTGCTTTTGAACATAATTAGCTTTGCTAATTAATTAAATGAGAGCATTTCTTGTGATGTCCTTGAATAATAACAGGTCCCTCTCCCTATACTGTGAGAACGCAAGCACTAATCCATGAAATAATTAAAAGGTGTTAACTACGTGAGAAAATTCATTCAAGTTCACTTGCGATGCTTTATCTGCTGTCAGCCTGTCAGAAAAAATCCACTGTTTGCTGTGAGGTGTGGGTGGTTCATCTACTCAGCAACAGTCGCAGCCTGTTCTAATCATAACGTCTGCATGTTTCACTGTCAGACACTCCATAACGGAGCAGATCTGTGGCTGATCTGAAAGGAGTGCCGGGGGGGGGACGCTGACTGCAAGGACCTCACAGCTGCCAGCCCTATAAACATTTCACAGATATGATGCGATCAGCATGAAACAAGTCAGAACCACTGGACAAACGAAAGCTGTATTCTTTATCTGACTTTCTTACTCGCACGAATGCTGTCAAAAGCATGTTGTTAAAATAATAATCTAGAGTGCTATTTTATTACATTTTTGTAATATTTTAAGTGAAAATTTCACACGATTTCTTTACCTTTCTAAATGTTGCATTGCTTGAGGAATACCAATTAGGGCTGTTATGATTACAAATGTTACAGGATGATAAATTGCCCCAGAAATTATTGTGATAATTGATAATACTGTTTTTCTGAGATTATTATCAAGTGATATATTGATAATGGCATAATAATGCAATTAATAAGTAAAATACTTTAATTTTGTACAGAACACCCCACACTGAAAAATATATGCAAAATAAAACACACAAAAAAAACAACGAATAAAGAGGAAATAAAAAAACACACAACAAAATAAAAGGGATTATGAAGTCTTTAATCGAAATTGCCCTTTAAAAAATATCAATTATCATAATGGAAATGAATGAGCTCATTTTAATTAATCATGCAATTAATTGATTAATTTCTCATTGCGACAGGCTTAATACCGTACATCAATTTGTCCGTATGATCCATGCGGTTCAGCACACCCACATATCAACACAGAACCTATTTAAACCTGTGCGATACATTTACGTATGTACAGAATTAGACATTTTCTACGCAGTTATGTTCGATTTTCATCTCTTTCAATCCCCACCTGGGTTTTCTCCCACTGACGGATAAATTGGTCGGTTTGAAAATACTTCTGATTGTGAAAAGCTTGACAATAAAAACAGAAGATGCAACAACACAACACGTTCAGTCCGCAACAGAACTGTCTTCCCAGATTTCTTGTCCCAACATAATCTGCATCATCTTTTCTCCCTACCTGGTGATGATGGCCAGATGCGGTGGGCTCATGCACACCCCCATGAACAGCACCACATTCTCATGGCGAGTGTTGCGGTACGCCATCACCTCCCGTTTGAAAGCCTTCAGCTGGTCTTCGTTGTCCCGCTCGATGTCGATCAGTCGGATGGCGACCTCTCCGTGCCACCGTCCGTGGAACACCTTGCCGAAGCGCCCTTTGCCGATCATCTCCCCAATCTCCAGCTGCTCAAAGGGGATGTCCCACTCCTGCAGGAAGATGCTCGTCTGGCTGGCTTTGCGTGGGAAGTTGCGAGCAGACAAAAGGGACAAATTCATCTCCTCAAACTCATCGCCGGAGTCCTCGTTGTTGGCATCTTCATTCTGTGGTGAAGCAAAGAACACAAACTAGGGAATTAGAACTGTAGGTTATCAGAATAACATGTAACTGTGATATTCTGTGATATTGTTGTTGGAAATGGGGATTAACATATTTATAGCAAATAACCCACATTTTTCCTGGCTTTTATCTATATTTTCCTTTAACACAATGCCCTCTCCAATCATGAACTTTTGCAACTCTCCTACAAAATTCCAGATCCATCTATCAGGACAAATTTGCATGTATGCCACTGTGAATCTAATATCCAACCAGTATCCAAGCAATCCTTTGTGGTTGCAATATTCCACATATAGATATTGTACTGATGATTGCAATTGTAAGTCATCGTATTCTTCTGTTCTACTACCAGAGTATCACTGGAACTGGATGATTTTCAGTTTGATTGGCCTTGACGGCTGATTGGCCGGTTGGGAACTCAAAAGTCCCATTTTTCCAATCAGTGAATACGCCACACTAAGCTCTATCAGGTTGCTCTGACAACAACACTGCCCAGTGTAGACTCTGTTAGTGAGTGAATATGACTCAAAATTAACTAGTTTCAGTATGAGTGAGGTACTTAAAAATGAATCCAGAGATCGCACAGAGACATAAGAAACAATTTAAAATGAAGCTTAAATTGTTCCTATATGATGTTGAGATATGCCCGTGGTTCATTTAGGCTTTGGTTCATAACAAGACATTCAGCAGGTAATAAGAAAGCTGAACAAATCTTAACAAGATGCTCTGTTTTATCCCTTTCAGACTCTGTCATGGAACATCCTGGATTTGGAAGTATTGACACTAAACATCAGAGATAAGACATGCATCTAGATTCACTAGGATATAAACACAGATACTGCAGTTTTTTGTTATGTTACACCTACTATCTGCCCTAATATAAGATGCTTAAGAGAGCATAAAAGCATCAATTTAGTCTCATCATGGAAAAATAACAGTAAAATCCTGTTTTGCAGTGACTGCTCTCACACAGGGACATGGTATAATCTCTGCTCTCTATATTAATAAGTAATGATCCCTTGTGGCAGGAAGGCAAAGAAAAAAAATATGATCAATTCTGTACTTTTCACATTTCACAATTAAAAGTAGATAATATAAAAAAAAATCTTCTAGAATCTACAAAAAAGAACATACAAATAAATTTGAAAATGTAAAAAGCACATAGGTAAAACAAATGAACCACAGAATCCCACAGACATCAATGTCCCACAAAATGCAGTAAAGAAAAGCATTAATTAAGTATTCTTTCTGTATGTCCTTGTTTAAAAGTTCCAGCTAAAGGAGCGTCTGAATTTCCATTCTATTCAAATTGGAACATAAACTCATAGCTTATCAATTATCAGTGCCTTCCTATTAAAAAAAGAACTTCATTGTTATCTGGACTGTGTGTTTGAAATGCAGACTGCTGTTCAGGCTCTTACCAAAGGAAATGGAGTTATAAAAAGAGAAAACAACCAGAGGGAAAAAAGGTGGCTGAGTTGCACTGATTTGATTTTAAATATAATGAACTGAAAGAGTGAAAATAGGCTATTCAAAGATGCCAGCTGGGATATAATTCAAAGCAATCTGCATTACATTTTCTCAGGATCCATCATTGTTACAGAAACAGAACTGACGAGCAGCAGTCTCGCTGCTTTTGACGCATAACTTACCTGGAGGCACCTCAGAGAGCCAAGACAAATTATGCTAAGTGGGAAAACCACGCAAATGAGTGTGACGAGCGACGGTGAGAGCTCTGCTTGCATTCCATTCCCATTCACTCACAAATTCACACGGCAATGTGGAAATGCAAAGCAACACATTGATCTGAAAACTTGAAGTAACACCTAAATTCAGATCGATCAAAGAAGGACTCACATCTGATGTCGGCTCCACTTCGATTTGAAGTAAGGGGTTGCCCTCATTCCTGAAAGAAAAGCAAGTTTCAATGAAAATATAAGCTAATAGAGTCTCTACATTCATATAATTTTAAGCACTTTTAAAGAACTGATCAAGTGATTTTCTGACACTGCAGAGGCTTTAACCAGAAATCCACCTGCTGTGGACAGATGATTTTAGTGACTGTGACATTTGCAACTCCCTCTGGAAATGGAGGTTGTGAAAGAAAGGTGTGATATGTTGGTAATAGTTACTGTAATGTGTAGCTGCAAACCTTCGACAGATAAAGATAGAGCGTCAGACATCTGGCACGCTCAGATCCTCAGATTCATTTATTTTTATTTATTTATTTACACTTTTTAACATCCTTTTCTATGTGTATAGGGATGAGAAAAAATTGGGTCCTTGTTAAACTTCCCTTTGTTTTAAGGTTATTTATTGGTCTGACTGTTGATGTGGCCACATTTACAATGGTTAGCCTTTTTTTAGATATTAGCAGATCAATGCATCTGCCTTACCGGAACAACATGTCTTTCTTAACATGAAAAGAGGCAAACAGAAATGGTCAAAGTCATATTTATTTACCCGTCATGGCTTACTAATTAAAAGCTTCTACACACAAGTATAAATTAAAAAGCTTAATTTCCATTTCTTTTAATAGGATTCTTAGGGGTGCAACTAATTGTGGCTCTGTAATTTCGTAAAACAACAAAACAAAAACAATTGTTTCTTAATTTGTTTTTTTTCCCTCACTAAACAAATGCAGCCAAATTAAAGGCAGAAATGTTCTGTGTTTAATTATGCTAATGGAACAAAAGACTGAATTATTTTAAACCTTCTCACACGTCTTTACCAGGAGTGGCATTTAACAAGTGGGGTGCGCTAAGTGGCTGTTTTTAATAGCCGTACTTTGACTTATGAAGAGCAACACCTCTACCTTGAATGCTATGTTTGCTTGTCTTTCCCACTTTGAAGGGTAAGATACTTTAATTTTCCATCATTGCTTGTGTCTAGATTTACAGCACCTGGTTTCTTCTGCTGCAGAATTATGATGCATGTCTCACGTCAGTGATGTAAAAAAATTCAACGTGATCTTTCAGCCTAGACCTTTTGAAAACTATTGGATACATAATTGAATAAGTACCACTTATGGAAGGGGGAAAGTTTTTTATTTTTTATTTTTTTGGTGGGCGTGTCAAAATCAGGTGGTAGAGACTGCCATGAAAGGTCAGATATGGGTCGCATGTGCCTGTTGTGTGAACGTAGCGTATGTCACCTCATATTTAGACATCTGCCAAGACTGCTAAGAAACCTGGGGAGCAGCATATCCTTTTAAAGTTGTATCTATATATTTTCTGCATATACATTTGAGTACATTGCTATAAATTCAAGTTTTGTTTATCATGTTTTCAAAACAAATTTTGTGTTTGATTTTATATGCATTTCAAAAGAGAAAAAGAATCTTATTCAGTCAAGAAAATACACTATATTTTTGGATCGGACTTGTGAGACTTTGCCAAATGAAGCATTATTTCTGCCTTAATTACACGAGAATTATTTACATCAAAGTTTTGTGGATGTTGTAAAAAAAAAAAAAAGAGCCACTGGATTGTTTATTGTATGGAAGTGTATTCTGTGTTGCTGCTTCACTGCACTGATTGCTGATTGATTGCAGCTGCACCTGATAAACTGTGGGTGCCTGTGGGTGTGGAGCAATCTTGGAGAAGCTGAAATATTTGCTATTGTACCTACAGACACTTTTTGTGCACCAAAGCACGACGCAATAAATATGCCGCAGAGAAAAAATGTGGATCTGAGCCTGCGTGGCTGGATATTGAAGCTACTTGCCACCTTTGTCTGTGCACTGGTAACCTTTTTTCAGTCTGCTTTCAACAAGACACCAAAAGAGCAGCCGTCCCGCTGATGTAGAATCCCTTTGTTAAACGCGAGGTCTGTTATTGAGGCCACCTCAATGACTATGAAATGAGCCACTTTCACAGCTTCGAGCCATTTCTGAAATTACATCTGCTTTATTTTAGTCATTTCACAGAACGTGTCTTCTCTGTCACAGCGGCCTAAGAACTGAAATCACAGAATATTGTTTTTCTTCATGAAGTAGTTTGAGAACTTTTTGTGACCGCGAACATATTTTTTATTTTGCATTGAAATTTGTTTTATTTTCCTGTTGTTGTGCCATCACATGTCATGATATCTCATAATATTATATCAGAAAGAATCCTGGGGACTTTCTTTTTATGAATAAATTACCGGCACCACTCCACAACACGCTAAAAGGACAATGATGGATTTATGAATACATTTTGAGCAGGGTAGAAATGTAAGAAACTCCCATTTTGTGACCTCAGTTTTTTTTTTTGTCTCAATCTTTTTATTAACTTCAAAGTGCATTTTCACCCTGAGGCCCAATTAATTTCTGACCCCAGATTCATGCACAGTGGGAGGCAATAACATGACTAAAACAAGCCCTCATATCCCACACTGTGTAACATTAGTGTGTAACCTCTAACAACCTCTCCAGAGGTACATTAGCACTTGTTAACAAAGCATTCCTGGACTCTGGGCAGAGACTACAGGTGAGGCAACTTATAAAATAATGTGATTCCTGTGGCGCCAGAGGCTCATGGTAGCGGTTCGATCTCTGCTCTAATGAGGGAATCCTGCAGGGCGATGAGGTCTGAAACAGGCCCTCATTAACCCTGGGATGAGGCCGTTAAGGCCAGAGAAATCTGTCACCTGCTTCTGTAACAGGATAGCAAGATGTGGGTAGAGAGGGACAATAACACTGCTGAAGGAGGAACATAGGTTTTAAAACTTTACTGATGCGTTTACATTTGTCAAAGCACAGACAACAGAGAGAGAAAAGAGAAGCAGTTAAAAAAAACTGAAAGTGCTTCACTTAAGTCACAGAATTCAGAGAGAAGAGCGTTTAGAATATTATTCTGAGGTACTCATTTAAAATTATTCAGTTGCAGATGACAGAATGCATCATGAACAAGTAGAGAGTATTTTCTGAGCACCACAGAAGCAGAGATAAACAATGTGATGAACTGACTGACTAATCACAGTGGGGAAAATGTATAGTTTGCAAGGGAGACTTCTAAATCAGTTTCTCTGTGTTTTGCTCCTCCAGAGCTCATTAAAAATCTCCAGCCATAAAATATTTGTTCTGATGAGGCTCATTTGTCAGATTAAAAGTGTATTTTGCAAATGACAAGTCTTAAACATACTTTACATTAAGCCCACATTTCTGCATTAAATGTGTGTTATTGGTTAGATGTAATATTCTAGCTTTCCAAGAAATTAAATGTCATGTTTTCAGTAGCCTTAAGCAGAAAAGCATAATTAACAGAAGTAAAGGCTTAAAAACATCAATTTCTGTGTAATTGATCTATATAATATGTTTCACTTGAGTTACTGCAACAATTGTATTTGCCAACCATTAGCAGTGGATTATGGTAAGCCATTTTTGAAAGAAAGTCATTAGTTATGTTCAAAAAATGAATTTGCTTAATTGGTTCCTCTTACTTTGAGATATTTATTTAAAGATTTGATCTTAAAGCTGGCAGCAGTTTCATCACTCTGGCACATAGATGTCAAAACATGTGCCTTTACTGTGGATCAGCTTTTTCATCTATAGCTTATATGAATAACAAAAAAAACATTACTTTGGTATTTTCTTCTGTCAATGTAGACTAAACAATTATATCATTACAACTGACCATCTGCCTGTGGATTAAGTTTCTCTTGTTTCCTGTGTTAGATTGAGATGCTAATCCAATTAACATCGGGGTCGAAAGGCATCTCATCACCTATCCTCCTCTTCCGGATGTTTTCCCATGACCAGTGGCTTCCTCAAAGACTCAGTGAAAATCCACTTGGCATCCCAAGTGTAGCGTGAAGTAAAGGCCATGCTAACATTAGTCTCTGAGTAATCGTCATGTCGTCCCTCACATTGAAATTGTCACCCAAATATCTGTGCTCCAATAAGTCTGACTTGGCCTCTGAGCGGCGGTCACAGAGAGGAAGAGAGAAGTGCGAGGAGGAGACACGGTATCCTGTCAGACAAGGACAGAGAGAGGAAAAGGGATGGATGGATAACAGTATGTGTTCTACTCACCCCTGTTCAGAGAGGACCGGATGCAGAATGACTTGCGGTGCTCTACTGGGAGGCGCCTCTGGTGTAACATCTGGAGACATTGAAGTCACAACACGTTATAATTTATCCAAGCAATCAAAGTAATATATGTGTGTATATAAAATTAGTTCAGCTTATCTATGAATTAGGTAAGCACAATTGTTTGGTTCTGTCAAATGAAGACTTGAAGAAGGAGCGGATTACATTATTGTCATGCCAAGGCTACAACCTAATCACATCCACTTGGACTGGAGGTGGACGTACCCCAGAAGTCTAAATTGTAAAACTTCCTGGTACAGCAGAGACTATGCACATGGAGTCCAGCCACTGCCGCTTTTGGCTGTAGCAAAACAGATCTCACAAAGCTGGTGACACAAATCCATGTTCTCCAAAAAACACAGAGAGAGAAACTGCTATGTGTTTTCTGAGACGGGAACTGTGCGTGGTGTAAAGGTTTTGATTTAATCTTAGTCTACAATCATTTCTCATAAATTACACAACCTGATTTAGAATCTGCAAACCAGTCTAAGACATCTTTAAATTACATTTATGTAGGTAAATACATGAATTACTTCTTCATCATTTCTGATTTAAAAAAGGAACAAAAAACTAGATTTAAAAAATGCCTTTTATCAATCATGCAAGCACTGGAGTATTTTGGTAAAATGGTTGTCATTTCTGAAGAATAATATGGTCAGAGATTGAAAAGAAGAAGCAATTGTTTTTCATTTCATCTGGTGAGTTGTTTTTCTCAATAAAAATGCAGAACAGAAAGATTTAGATGCAAAAATGCCAGCAGTAAAATGTCTGTATATTCAAATTTTGACTAGCATGGTGTTATGGGATACGTATATGTAGGGGAAAAAAACTTCATATTTTACTGTGCTGTACATAAAAGGACTTTCCAAAATTATTGGCACCACAGCTAAGGATGGGTAAAGTCCCTTAAAAATACATCCATGTTTTATTGCAGTGGCATCCACTCACCCAAAAAAACACGTCAATCCAGTTTTTTAATTTCGGCGGAATTATTCAGTGGGGGACGATGTTATGAAAAAACATGTTCTTAAAATAATCTAAAATTGTCTATATTCATCTGAAGCATTTCTTTAAATGTGTACTTTGGTCACAGGGCCAGTGATCCTTTATTTAATAATGCATGCTTTCCAGTTTCCCTGTGGTATTAATATGACATGATATTGCTTCTCTTAGCCATTTTTAAAAGCTGAACAGACAAAAAAAAACATGCCATTCAATTAAAGGTGTTGTGTGTTGATTTTTTAACTAATTAATTAGAAAATACAGCAGCATCTTGCCAAATGTGCCCATTGCCTGAATAAAAGTAATAAAATGAAACTAACTTCAACTGTGACAACCAAAGCTAGATGAGGTGACGTACTTATCTTGGCACCATGAACATTTGCAAGGATGGTAAGTGAAAAACCTCTAAAGCTTACCAATGGAGATCAAAAGTAAAGAGTGGCATCCTGGAATCACCAAGTTTCTATAAAAACCCTTTTGAAAGATTTTTGTAATAACCCATTTACAACAGGTTTAAATAATAGATTGTTGTTTAAACAGAAAAGGCAAGGTCAGGTCACATGCATAACATCACACCTCATAATTTAAGAACTGTATGTACATTTAATAACTTTATGTTACCTGTTAAATTAGGCTATATGAGTAAAGTTTTAAGTTATGTTTTCTGTTCTTTGACAGCACAACATTTCACAGGGAATATGAAGTAAGGGCAGCTTTTGTGTTGACTCAACCTCTGAGAGACACATCATAACTGCTCCCTGTGTTAACACACTGTGACAATTTGTGACACAAAGTGCAAGCTGCAGAAAGTCCCTCAGTTGCATGGCACATTAGAAGCTGGCACTGTCACCTCACAGCAAGAGGGACCTGCTTTTCCTTTTTCATTTGGTGCTTTTCTGGATGCTTTCATGGACTGGCTCCAAGAACCTGCAAACCAGAAGGACTGCAAGCGCTCAGAGTCCAATCTGAACCATTCATATAGAATATGTAATTTATGTGACAAATCTCTATATTTCAGCCATATGAATGCTGTGACATGAATGATCCCACACAGATTTATCACAGCTATTACATTCACATTCGAAAACATTCAACACAATGCTTGTCTTGCCATTAGGCACCTTATATCCTGTAAAAGCGGTTTGTGTTTTCTTTTGTAAACGAGGACCAGCATTAAACTTATTATGACATTAGTATTAAACTGGATCAACTTCCACATAATATTCTCACAAAAAGTGACAAACTAGTTTTGTTATGCAGATGATTAAGGCGGTTAACGCAAATTCGACTAAAAAGAGTATATGAGTCGACAATAAGCAACACATGCAGCTGTCCGCAGTACAGCAGAAACACATGGTTTTCCGAACACCTGCCTCAACAGATCTCTGCAAGCTACACCGTCTGCTTTTCCCCCAAACCTCTCCAGGTTCTCCCAGCTGTAATAGGCTGCCAAATGAGCTACTGGTGAATGGTACCACTGTTGACAAAAGCGAGAGAATCTGGGCTCTGACAAATCATTAGGAACCCCAAATGAGACAAGCATGAGTGGGTGTAGGAGCCAAGAGTCTTCAACAAGCCAAGGTGAGAAAAGAAAGAAAAAATGACTACTGACATCAAAACATTCTTCCTTACTCATCATTGGTTGGTTTCAAAGCACTGAAGGATTTAAAATGATAAATTACTGGGGGTCTTACCAGGGAAGATGAATTGCTGCTTGTATTTGAAGTAACTGGAGGCTGTGGAAGGAGGAAAAACAGATGAGCCAGAGTTAAATTATCTATACAGAGTGATTACAAAGTGCATTTTAATTTTCAATGAAATTATTAAAGTTTATACAAAACTGCATTTTGGATGTTTACCTGTTAAGATAAAAAAAAACAAGTCTTTCAAAAAATTTAATCAGGAATGCAAAAATTAGCAAAAATTGCAACTTTTTGTGCAAAGTAGAAATTTTCTAGGCTTCCACAATGTTCAAGGTCTGAGTGTCACACCTTATAATATTTTGTTTTTGAAGAAAATCTGCACCTAACAGTGGAATTTCAATCAAAAAAAGCAAAGAAGGTCGGTGTTAACTGCATCAAAAGTACAAAAGATACTGAGCATGGCTAAAGCTGTGCTAGGCTTCTTACAAAGACATTGACACTCATTTCAGTAACACTGCATAGAATTTTTCAGTCATTAACATTTTAGCTTACATCTGAAATTTACTGGAAAAATTGTCAGAACAAAGTCAGCTGTAGGTGCAATGACTCTTTATTTTGTTCCAAGAAGTCACGCCACTGTTATCATAGTTTGCATATGTAAATGTCGGATTCAATGTCACTGTTTTTAGAAAGTCTACATGCTTAAATCACATCAAATATTTTTAGAACTTCCCAGTTTGAAAATATTTTTTATCAAAAACTTTGAGTGTGGACAGCAGGTTCAAACAAGGAAATGTATTTTACAAAAGTTTAGTTTGGGCAGGGTTTAAGATCCTGTCTGCACTTTTTAAGATTTAGAACGACAGATTCTGAGAAATAAATTTTCAAGTTTCTTACCTTCTTACCTTCTTTTCTTCATATAAAAACAAAGCAATTCACCTTACTCTCTTCTAGTGCTTCTGTAGTACTTTTCACCTTTCTGTCACTTATAAACCCATATTCAGGAGATTTATTACAGTGAATGTAGATTCTTTGAGAACTGAAGCCAATACAAAAGGTTGCAAACATTAATTTTAATTTTAAAGGGGGTGTCCATTTTTTTATTGCCTCATTTACAGTATTTCTATTGTGCAAGGAGCAGGTCAGTTTAAATACTGTGGCAGTTATTGCAGACTCTGTGGTCTAATATATTATATCTTTTGAAATGCTCTACTGATAAGTAACTACACATACTGGTAAACCTCCTACATCCAGCCAACTGAACACCTCTCAGTTCTTGTGGGTCATTAAGTTGGACATGAAGCTGAACCATGTTTTGTTAACTTTGTTCCTACCGGTCAAGTTGAACTGTTTTTGTTGCCGCGCCGACTGTGGAGAAGGATGCAGTGGTGATGGCGGAGTGGCACTGCTGGGCAACGGAGGAGCCGGGGAGGATGGGGTGGAGGAAGTGGTGGATGATGGATTACTGCTGGAGTCCGGTTGGTAGGGGACTGGGATGTGATCCTGAAGAGAGACAGGAAAAAATCTCTGAATTAATACAATTATCAATCATGCCCCTGAAATAAAAATCTTCAAAACTATAGTTCAAAGCAATGAACAAAGCAGTGGAAAAATAACAACAACAAAAAATCTGCTTCTCACAGACACAATAAAATCAGTTTGACCATTTGAAAAGGACTTTTATGCTAAAACATGTCAGGCTTTTAAAGATGCTTGGAAAAATCTCTCCTTTTGTGATGACAAAGAATGATAATGGAATACCCTTGAGCTTTCCTTTTGAGAAATTATGTTTTTGGTTTCAGAAAAACTTTAGTTTGTTTGTTTGAAAAAATCTGCTTTGTAGCTTTACTTCTTTGTCCAGAAATGTAGCAAAAACAGGAGATTTTTGACACCCAACCAGTTCTTTTGAAAATCCCCATTGTTTCTTTACTCTTGCTGCCAGTCTTGGTTGTAAGGGTGTACACACTTTTTTGCTTTTTTGACGTTTTTCTTCTATTTACTAATTTGTTTGTTTTTCTCTAACAATGAGCAGCATATACCGTATTTTCCGGACTATAGAGCCCACCATACTATAAGCTGCTGGTATCTCCTCCGCTCTGGATTCATTAAGGACGCAGTTCTCCGTCTCCAAAGCCGAACCATGGATTCGTTCATGCCGAGTTTACATGCAGCGGCTCCATTTCCCTCCTGTACTACCAGCCCTCAACTTAAAAGCTGCATCATATGAGTTTGAAGAAATTCCTCTGTCATGCCGGCTGCTAGCAACTGCCTGTTCTAAATAAAAATTAGCACTTTCTTCTTTGATTTCCAATTTTGACTTCCAAAGATCCATTTCCTGCTAAAGAGCCCCCTGGCGGTTGAAGAAAAATAAAAAAGTAGCGGCTTATAGTCCGAAAAATGTGGTACATGTCACACCCAGAATGAAGGTTCTGGAATTGATCATTTAATTGGTAGACTGTTTACTCTTACATGATTTACACATGGAGTCACATCGATATGTAGAAATGAAGAAAGTTTAAAGTATGTAGAACTATCTACCCAAAATTATTTTTAAAATAGATTCATGAACGCTCTACTGGTAAAATAGCCCAAAAGGTTTAGTACTACTGAAGCTCTTGTTTTCGTGTCTCTGTCCACAGATTCAATCTAAACCTTCACTTTTAGCTACACAGTGGGAATCATACAGAATCATACGGTAAACTTCATTCCAGAGGAACTAAACATAAACCCTGAGCTGCCAAACATTCAGCTTGGCAGCTGAATGTTCGGCTGAATGCTTCTGTGTAAACAGAAGCATTTGCTTCTGTTTACACAGAAGCAAATGCATCTGTGTAAACATCAATGTCGCTGAAAGATATTTTTGTACCCTTTCCTTATCCCCGGAGAAATAACAATGACTCATAACCCGCTCCCATATGTGATAGAACGTGATATGTAGGACAGGTTACAAACAATGTAATTTAGAGTTTATTTGTCATGCCTACCTTGTTGATTTTGTTGGTTTTGGGGAGCGTCTGACTGATATGCAGGTCTGTGTACCTGAGCGGATTGTTGATGTCACATGGCACTGATTCAGTCCGTACCAGACGAGCTACTATAGAAAAAAAATAAAAGCAGAGAAACACTTAAGCTCTGTGGGAAACTTAAACACTTGCTTAATAACTTCAAGAAAATCAGTAAAGCACTGCTTCTTATCTAAAAAAAAGAAAATAAATCTCACCACTTGTTATGAAATGCTTACATTATGAAGAAAAAAAATATCTGAAGGAGTTTATGGTATTATGAAAGTGTCACATTTCTTATAAAAGCATTGTTGAAGTGGTCCAATTAGAGCTTCTTACCTTGAATCGTTCCCTGTTGATCTTATTTGGAAAAAGAGAGGGAAAGCAGGAGAAGACAAAGGAGTTTTTAGTTTTCAGTGATGTTAGTGTCAGGATAAACAGTGCCTCATCCAAATCATTGCTCATCAGTCAGTCTAGAACATTTTGTTTGTTGTAATTAGAAGGTTTCTCTTTTGTGGGGACAAAAACACACTTTTTATAGCCAAGATATTTAAAAAATAAATGAATAATTATGAGGGGAGATATGGATCTGGAGCGTAGGCATCTGCTCTCTTTTAATGGAATAGTTAAGAAGTTTCCCAGAACCTACAAAAGTTAGAATATCTAAACATAAAGCTGCCCACTCATTAGACTTCGCCTGGGGCAGCTGATTCAGCAAACCAAG
Organism: Poecilia latipinna; assembly: GCF_001443285.1. NCBI lineage: Eukaryota > Metazoa > Chordata > Actinopteri > Cyprinodontiformes > Poeciliidae > Poecilia > Poecilia latipinna. The sequence continues at coordinate 204,381 of NW_015112752.1, read as the reverse complement.
CACTTAGTATCAGTTTGTGATGCTTCAAACTTTACTTTACTAGAAAAATAACTGAACAAAATAGACTCATGACGAGCAATATTGTCTCGCCTATTATATAAGGATAAGCAATTATTATCTTGTGATGCAAAACATTTTTTAGTTTAAAGCTGAAGCAATATAAGACAAATGCCTGTGAAACAATCTTCCTCCTCCAATGAAGTTATCAAGTTATATGATGCAAGCTTTACATATCAATGCATAGAAATAACAATTTAGTGATGTTTTTTCTTTACAGTAATTTATTAGTACAGGTTTAATTTGTCGCATATTAACAATCAACATTTTGTCAGTATCAACTGAATTTTCTGCCTTATTTCTCACTCTGAAAAACATATAGGTAACAAACTCAGCTTTGGGTAATACTAAACAGGGCCTGTTCCAGATTACCAGCAGCCTGACACACATCAGAAAATTAAAATGTGCCTGGAGCGCCACAAGTTAAGGTAAAGATGCATTCATGCAGGATAAAAATGTTCCAACTTCCGTGAAAAATTAGCATTTACCCCAAGGCTGTACAGTATGATGTTCCTTTGTAACGTTAATGAGATGAGGAAAAAGAAGGAACATGACAAAGACTGGCATGTTCCGTGAACTCTATAATCTTTTATAATTACTTGTCTTGCACTGTGAAAGCAAAAATGACTATAGCAGTCTTTATCAAGACAATGTATGCATTAAGCATTATACATTACCTTTGAGGGATTCTCGTCCTCCTCGCTGTATAATCAATAGATGGCAAGGTGGGGCTTCTTTGGTGCATTTGTTGTGGCACTTCAGCCTATATGCAAACAGAATACAGAGACTAAATTGGTGCCTATTAGTTGCCATTTGAATATTTTCTCAGAATTCAAACTTATGCAAACAGGAAGCATTAACATTAACATCAACAGACAAGAAATACTGCAAATTTATGTAATGAAGATGAAAACAAAGAGGTTACAAATATCAAGCACACAATTAAAAGAAATAAAAGATCAATATGGTTCACTTGTTTTTAAAAACATAACTAATAAAATGTGGGATTAGATATAAATTACTACTCGAAATTTAATTGAATGCTGTCAAATATTCATGATACCTACTTGCAGTTTTTACATTTTAGTCCAAACAACATTCCCTTTCCACATACTATGCATGTCTGGGACATCCAGTACTTGGTGGAAAACCTGCAAGTAAGAAAAGACACAATAAACACAATAAACACCTATGTGGTTATAGAAAACCATTCATCATAATAAGGCATTTGCCTTCTTATAAATGCTCATTAAATCACAATTAGTTTCTGCAAGCTGTCTGGTTCTTCATACGCAAGGATAATACACACCAAGAAGCAGGAGCTTCTTGTATAACAGTGTTTACCATTGCAATTTCCTCACCTGCTGATTTAATTTGGGCCCATTTCATTTTCCATCTTTTTTAAACTCAGTCTGAACGACAGACAATCTGAAGCACAGTAGTGAGGTCACAGGGTTAATGTCAATAAAACGATCGGTCTGAGTGATTGGGAGTTTTCAAGCTTGTGTTCATGATTAGAGGCCAACACAGCCTCTTCTCAAGCACAACCACAGTGCTCTGCAGCAAGAACCAATTCCCTGCGCAGATTGACTGACCGTTCCAAACACGTTTGTGACAATTGGCAGTATTTACTGATGCAACGCCTGGATGCCAGTGGTGTCGCTGGCTGGCTAATGGCAGGTGACTAATCTAGTTTGACAGAATCAAAATCTCTTTATTAGACCCCTCCTTTGCCTCAAATGAGTCACACCTCACTCCAACCAATTCCATTTGACAGAATGTTTTAGCGGACTGTCAATTATGTAGGACAGTGAGGTCAGATTCTGCATGACGAAATTATCTTTCAGCAAAGAGGGGGTGGCAGTGCAAACACATGCATTTATCCAAAAAACACAGAAAAAAGGAAAATCTGAAAATAGACAAATGGAATTCAAATAGCTTGTTGTGTTAAAGGGGAGGTGTCATGCAAATTCAACTTTTTGAGGTTCATATCAAATTATAAAATCATTCCCTTATCAAGAACAGGCAGGGTGTTACTTTGATTCAATCAAAGTAATTCAGGGGCATTTAGGCGCCTGCTAGCACAATGTACCGCCTATTTATCCAGCAGAGCTCCCACAATAGAGTTCCCCTGCGACTCCCACTCAGTTCCTTCAGGTTAGCAGCAGCAGTTAGCAAACACTTGGTGGAACTGTGCATCTGCTGGGCAACTTATCAGTTCAATACTCCTGCGAACTGCTGTGAACGGCATCTTTGGAGATACACTGTTGTGATGATGTGCTGAAGATGGACTGCTGGAAAGGGTTGGAGCTTCTTAAAGAGAAAGAGGCTATTTATTAGGTCACCCCAATGTTCCTCTGTCTAATTGCAAGCTTAAGCTTAAGAGCAAATAGGCGATGCTTCCTAAAAGAAAAAAAAAATCTTCATTTGACAGCATTAATAAAATACAATTTTGCTAGGAAATAGGGCCAAAAGTCCTCCACAGCAACAAACTAAATGCCAGTTATAGCATAGTTTTGTTAGCAGAACCAATTATTAGGTTTCATGCACAAATATTTGTTCACATAAGGTTAGGTAAGCTTGGATAGTTTTCCTTCTCGTAGTAATTAAAATGATTTCCAAACTTATTACTGTTATCTTTCATATTAAAACTGGTTTGATAGCAAACATTTTGAGTGTGACTAAAAAGCAAAAACAAAAGAAGTCACTTAGTTGGCCAATACATGTTTTTTTTGCAACATTGTATTACGTAAATTGGAACATATTTATTAACCACTTCAAACACTCCACAAAACGCAATTTTCTTTAGACTTACCGGTGTTTTATTGAGTTTCCAAAATCTCTTCGAGGAATCTGTGGGGACCAGCGAGGCACTGAAAGAGTGTCTACAGAAAAGAACAAAGAAAGAGCAAGGTCTTCATACTTTTTTTTCCACTTTAAATGGTAGTTCTGACAGAATATCTATGAAGAATTGACTAAATGTCTTGTATTCACTGTTCGTTTATTGCATATGGCATTTCACAGTATGGACATGCTTTTGTAGCAACCTTTAGGTCTCAGCTGTAATCAGCAGTTCAGACAACTGAGTGTCAAGATGTCACAATAAATTAGATGTCTTGGTGATATCCTAATTGATGACGGGGTTAATGGTCAGATACCACTGACAGCTATGTTTTCATTGGGATGTCCACAAATCCACAGCTAGTTAATTTGTTTCCAGCCTTAATTGCTAAGTGGACAAACTGCCAAATGTGGTCATAATAATAGTAGATGAATAGATCTGGTCTCTACATGTGAAAAAACCGAGAAACTGAAAATAACTGTCACAGCAAATATAGTCAAAGCAATTGTGAGTTTATCAATCAACACACAGTTTTCATGGTGTTCAGGAGTAACTGGTTCCCTAAACTATTATTCAAAGTGGTATTGTTGAAGTTCTGTATGTGTTGTTCCAGAACATGCAGAAAATGACTGGGTCCAGTTGATTCAACGTCCTCTAAAATCTTCTTACCAACAGACAGACATTAAATGACACAATGAAATAGAATACATATTATACTTTAGTTTGGAGAGGATTGGACAGTAAATAAGTGGATCTTAATAGGATGACATGATTGGATTTAATGGAAAAGAATTGAATTGATTTAAACTTAATCTGACTAAAGATGGCTTCTTCATAATTGTATATAAACTGGACCTGTTTTTCTTGTATAGGTCCCTTGCGATTGCACTTCTCGAAAAAGTATGAACTGAAATTGAAATGAAAGAGGCCCTTCTTAGTTTACTCCTACGCACAAACTGCAAAAAGCAGCTTTAAGTAAACACAAAGGCTTCCGACTGGATGTGAGGGTTATTGATGCATGTAGTTTCTATCCATTCTGAAATCTAGAAGGAGATATCCAATACTGGTTTCATTATATGGCAGAAATTGGTAGAAATGATAAGAAAATTTGACACAAAGTTATAAAGTTTTCACCCTGCAGAGAGCATTAGGTTATAAACATTTAGTGACAAAAGAAACTACCATGAGATTATTTCTCTATCCATTAGAGTAAAATACTATCTTCAGAGAAAAGTTAACCTGACTATGAGCTGTGTATACTGGTAAGTCAATCTTCAACAGTATAAGGATGACACAAACAGCATCAACAACCAGTATGGTTGATCCAAATATAATATTTCTAACATAAATATGTTTTGACTATTGCATTTTGTTAATTACTTTGATTACCAGGGAGTATGTGAAAAGTTGTCACAGACAAGGACAACTAAAACAATAACAGCATGACTACAGCAACCCAGATGCAAGACATAAGAATTCAGTAAAGTAATGAAAGAACATAGAAAATTGACCACCTTAGTTATAAACTATGCTTTCAATTCTTCAACTAATGACATCTACTCCAGAAAATAGTGTCACAAAGCAGCTATTAATGGAATTTTGTGTTTTTGACCTGTCTTCAAGTCAGTTGTCATCTAATTCACTTCAGGTTTGGACATTTGTAAGACTGTTGAGAAAATTTCATAAAAGCAAAACAGGAAAAAGCAAAACTTTTAATTAAATATGCATCAGCACACAAAACCATATGTCAGCAGCAAAGAATAATTCAAGCTCTCTGTGTGCTGCACTCTTTTAAGCCTTAGAAATGAAAACAAAATCAAATATTTTCTATAATACAATTCAATCTCTCTGTGGGTTTACCAACAGGTTTCATTTAGTGATTGGGCTACTTTTATGCTGTCTGCAGTCCATTGTGAGCAACTCGAGCTTAAATAGAAGTTCACAAAAAAGTCTTTCGCATGGTCCATTAGTGCCTGCAGAGACTGAGCAGCCCAGTACATCTATGTGTAACCTCCTACTGAATGGTGAGCATGGCAGCCCACACAACAGACCTGTGTGCGTTTGTTAGCTGTGGAGCTGCGCACTAAGATAAGGGTACCAATGATTTAATAACAAAATAACTATGTAGAAAAGTGTTGACAAAGTTATAGATCATACTGCACAGTGCACCATCAAAAAGTATTTCAACCAAGTTCATCGCAGTTAGAGAGATATGTACTTTCATTTTTGACAGCTGCATATGATGTGCGGTTAAACAATGCACATTGTCCAATAGAAGACTTTCAGCAAACATGAAACATTTTTTGAAAAGCACCACGTTTAGAGTTTATAAGAAAGTCTGACAACTTGGAATAAAATAAAGCGATGGGGGATTACTGAAGTATTGCACTGAAGTTCTGTATGTGTGTGGAATGTCCCTTTAGGTCCCTTTAGGAGCTAAAGGGACATGCCAACAGACTTGCACTTCATGTATAAAATCTTCTTGAAAGAAGATCTAATGATCCAATCAAGATCAAGAAATTTTTGTCTCATCAGAGACAAAAACTTTTTAAGTTTCGTGCATGTTTCTGTCAGATGAGGCTCACAGAAAACATCTTCTATGTTTTCTGATAAAGTTGCCCTTAAAGTTTGTAACATGTCAACAAGTGCCCCTAATGTGTCTGCAGAATGAAACTGTTTCATAGCATAAAATTAAATCAGCTCAATAGCCAACTGCAAACTTACCCAATAAGTTTACAGATAACTCTGAAAGCAAATAAAGTTAGGAAAACGCTTTAAAGTGGCCTAATGTTTTAGATGTGCTACTGCTCCAACACAGGTCACTGAAATGGACATCTTACATCCTCCTATCCTCCACATCCCATACTTAGCAATGTGCCATTTATTTTTGACAAAATCATGTTGAACTGCACTGTACTTTTAGCATGCGGTGTGCAAGACAGTGCTGTAAAAAATGAAGGTGCTGGTTCTAGATAATTGGCAAATAATTAATTTGAAATTAGTAATACTGGTATCAGTGACACCCAACATCAAAGCAAGTCAACAACTGTTTCAGGTAGAAGTCCTGAGTTATGGCACCAACCACAGACATATTAATATCATTAAAGATTTACTTTAAATCTTCCTTCACAATGCTAGTCGATTAACTTCAACTCTGAAATGACAAAAACATCAGAAGAAGTGAAGATGGCAAGAAAACAATATTATACAAGTCAGACATAAATGCTTTTTTTGTGAGTCTTTATGCAAATTTATTCATGAGTATTGTGATGCTTTTAGCTAGAAATGAATCCCAGGAGTACATAATTCTGGGAAACTTGAAAGTATTCTGTTTCTGTGTGAGTACAGAAACTAACAACTAATCAGGGAAGTGTAAAGATAAAGCGTTGAAGAAATAAATGCCCAGTGACCTTCTTTTCTCACTGCATAAAATGCCTGTAGTCCAATAAATGGGACTGTGTGAAATGAGATGGATTTAAACATAAAAATTTCATATGCAGTGGTTATTTATTTTGTGAATTTTAAAGGCTTTTATTTCTGCTGGGTTTTTTCCTTCATGTTCAAAATTCACTTCAGTCGTTTAGAGAAAGATAAATAATGCAGGCCAAAGTATTTACCCGATGGGGCAGAAAGAGGCGATTGAAATCTAAAAATGCTTCAAGGTTGTTGTTTGGCCCTGGTGGTTGCATGAAGCTACTGCGCTTAGTGTGTTACTAATAGAAAGAACCAAGAGATACCAAGACAACCTTATTAGATATTCTGCCTGAATTACAGCAGCTGCCTGCTCAAACAAATGCAGTTCTCAAATGCATTAATTTGTACTTCAAACCAAAATACCATCTGCCCAAAAGCGTCGTGTCCCTCCCAGTATCGAGTAGGTTTTGTTGTTGTTGTCAGAACAACTCAGTAATCCCCTATAAAGAATGTGTTGCCAATATTTAATCTTGTAAGCAGTTTAATCAATTTGATTAATTGATCACCAGGTTGCTAATAATCACCAGCTGTAGACAATGATAATGTCGTGGCTCTGGTGCCATCGAGCATTTCCTGATTCCTGAAACACCCTTCCTCTGCTCCACCTCCAGTCTCTCCGGAGGCTTGATGTCGTCTCTCTGCACTCCGATGCATTGCTCAATTACACTCAATCATCCCTATAACCTAATAAAATAGGGAACTGACATCATCTGGCTCTTGTCGGCCTGGCTGGCAACTGGCAGATGACTTGACCTGTCAACAGCGGGGCTGAAGTTATTTATCATTCTGTATATGTATGAGTGTGCTGTTGACATTATCTTCAACAAGAGTCTTTGAGGGCACTGCTAGTCCTGCACAAGTGGTAGAATCTCCAGGGTGTGGGAGAGATCTAATTTTCAGAAAAATGCATATGCTTGATATGCAACATATTGCTATATGCCTATATTCAAAACCTCTTCTCTAAAGTTGTAACTCTTGTAACACATTTCAAGAATGATAATTTTGGCACTATCATTCAGAAAAGTTTTACTCCAGCAGTCAGTGTATGGGACTGTAGGGAATAAACTGTGATAGACAGCAAATCTAAGAAAAAAAAAAAGATTATTTTCAGATTCTTTAGTTGCATTTCATGGTTATCTCATTGTAACAGCTTTCATATTGTTGGAGTAAAGGTAAACAGAGTTACCTTTTCTACTCTTCCACTCTGAATCTATTCAAATGTGGTTGCTAAGTAGCATACCTTCATAGCAACTGGAGACATCCATGACAAAATTGCATCAAGAGAAAGCTAAATGGCAATGATGGAGCACATTAGAAGGCTCTTTTAAAGTCTTTTGTAGGTATGAGAAATATGTTAGTCATGGTTTGTACTTCTTTTGCTGAATCAAGGCTTCAGTAGGTTGGAATAACAGATTCAGTAACATGATAGTATTTTTTGAGCATCTATCAAAATAATTCTCAAGAAAAGCTAAAACACTGCAAAAGTATTCACACCAACACTATTTGATACATTTTTGTACTTAAATGCATTTAATTCATATGGCTTGTAAAGATAAAATAAGTTTATACTTCTGCGCAAACTTTTTTTGATTAAATTAAATCAATGAAGACTGAGCTGCTTTGTTGTGTAGTTTTTGTTCACTTTATTATATGTTTTTCTGCCTTCTTTCTTAGTCTCTTCCCAAAATACTCTTTAAATGTTTGAAGTAATATTTATATTGAAATATTACAATCAAAAACCACAGAAATGATCAGTTACGATAATCTATTACTTAGTGCTTCATATTTTGTAGTCGATATCAGTTTTGAGTCTGTGAAGGATGAGATTTATTCCTACTCATTTTTTGATATCTTAGCAAAATTAAAGAATTAAATTCAGTTCATTTATAGTGTCAGTTCGCAAGAAAAATAAGACATTATGAGTATATACGTGTGTATATGTATGAACATACTGGTTATATATTATGAGTAACTGGTAAGAAGATACTTCAAAAAACTTGCATTCATAATTGAGTTTCTACTAAATATTGATTGGGGCTGAATAAAAATGCAATTTACTATTTTTATATTATTGAAGTATGCAAGTATGAGTTAATAAAATACAATGTGGAAAAGTTGAAGGGAAGATTTCAGAATACTTCTGAGAAGGCTGCATTTTTTTTCTCAAATTTGTTTTCAACTTAATAGAAGTTTATATATATATATATATATATATATATATATATATTTATATATATATATATATATATATATATATATATATATATATCATAAGTTTTGTTCATGTTAATGCTCAGTCTCTCTTTATTACAGGCATTAAAAATCTCAATGTAAAGCTATTTAATGTACAAACAGTAAATTTCTAAAACACTGCAATAAAATCACACAAATGTCTGTGTTTCCACAAAGTTGACATATGCTGTAGTAAGTAAAAACAACAAAACAAGCTATAAAATGCATCTCGGGTTTATGCATGTGAGCTATTGTTTGTGTGACAGATGAGCCTGTAGGAGTTTAAAAACCCCAAGGCGCCAGACAAGGGTGGCCTCTTCCATCTTCTCCCATTTGTCCTCGGCCTAATTAAGCCAAGGCTCTCATGGCCCTCCCTCCTCCGCCAAATTGTCAAATGACAAACACTATGTCACGGGGTTAAGAATGGGATTTGTGTGTTTGGTTGTGTTCATTTCTGAGCATGTTTAAAATAGACATGCAAACTAAAATATGGCGGAAAAACCACAATTTTCTGACTGCACATGGGTTAAAGAAAGCACAGATTTGTGTACAAATGTGAGATGTAAAGAGACCACTAGGAGCCTACTTAGAGCTACATATAATTTATTTAATGTTTAACTGAGCTGGGTACCCTGTAGACTGAATGATAAATTTTACTGTTTCTGACAGAGGAGAAAGATACTGCAGGTATGCAAAAGTAAAAAGATACAGTATTCAAGTAAATTGCTAAACATCTATGTAAATTTTAATTATTTATATTACTCACCTATTCATAAATAAAACAATCATTAAATTCATCAATCTCAAAGAGAAGACTAACATACTTGGCAGAACTTAAATTAAACCCCAAAAATTGTTTTTAAAGATAACGATCTCAGCAACAAGCAACAGCTCAACATCAGAAAACAAAAACATCAAAAACTGAGCAAGATGCAAAACTTAAATCTAAACTTTCAAACAGAAGCTGGCATAAATTTATTAACTCAAAGATATTCATATTCATATCCTTACAGTGGGCTATGGAGAGCAAAATAAAAACTCAGCAGGACTGTAAAATTATGTGGGGGCGTTAGCTGCACAATGTGCTGTATTATTTTACATGAGTGTTATATACAGTGATATTGTACAGGCTATTGCACACCATATTCACAACACTTTCCATCTATGTGTTTTAATGAGTATTTCTCCAAAGCGAAACAAAACACATTCAGAGATGGCAGCAAAACACAAACTAAGAATGGGGTTGAAAATAGACTTTTCCCCCCTCTTCCCCTGTGTAAAGTGAAGAAAAAAATACTCAGATGAACAAGAGATAAAGCCAGGTTGCTCAGTTGCTATAGCAACAGCTACACGCCGATCAGCCCTTTTGCAGAATGTTGTGCTATCATCTTTGACAAACGAGTACAGAGGCACACATATACAAATGACACTGAAATTGTTGAATAAAGAGATGACAGCATTCAAAAGGCTGAAGACGTAGCACTTACATTTGATCTTACAGATCTTATAGATAGTGGGAGTCCATTGACACTAGGGCTTCATGCATGCCAATAAAATGGAGGCAGGGAGAGTGAAACAGATGATGTCCAGAGGCTTTGTGGCTTTGAAGAGACTTCCTGAGTGAGGGGAAATCGAGAGTCTTGGATTCTCTACATGAGTAAGCTGAGCAACAAGCAAAGCAACTTTTGCTGATGACCTGGGTTGGGTATTGTTAGGTGACATAATCCTGACTATGTATGTTTGACATTGAATATTTACACAGCAAAATAACCACATTAATTACTAAATTAATAACTAAGATTAATAAGGAACACCGGCACACTATTGTTCATCAATCTCCCATAAGATGGACATCTTCCTGAGTTTAAACACATGCTTAAGCATCCTAACCAGGGTTTCCAAGAGATCCGCTGCCTTATCTTTGCCAGTTATTACCAGCAAAAAATAATGATGCAACCCTCAGCTAACCAAACTGCAGCTAAACCTTTATTAAGTCGGCAAGATTTGTTGGCTAAACTCCCACCTGGCATTCAAGATCCTTGTAAGTGTTAAAAAATGGTTAAGTACCATAAAAAGGCTAAAATTACATTTCTGATAACATTTGACTACAGGGCCTATTCATATTTCAGTCAACTTTGAATCATTTTCTTTAGTAGTGGGATGTTTTGCACAAATCTGCAGGTTAAAGGTTATCCCTGAATTGAATGTACTGCTGTACCACCATATAAACACAATATAATCTATAAAGTTATAGAACATATGGAGGCTCAGGGTCATACTCATTTACCCCTTTATCTCTTATTCATCAGAGTAATTTTTTCAAAGATTATTATTTAAAAACTTCAACAATCTAAACTAGCATTAGGAGGTGAAACATTTTCAAGAAAAAAAAGGAGTTTAGTTGCTTCTACTTAAGCACTTGGGTGTATCTTGTCCTGGATCACTAAGAAACTGCACAACAATATAAATCTCACTGTCCTTAAAAGGTTACCCCTCATCCTCTAAAAGTCATTGGTTGGGTAAGTCTTAACCTGAGTACCTCATACCACTGTTCAATGCCATCCACTTGTATGAAGTGGAATTTCACAGTCATAAAACGTTTTACTGAGCTAATACTGCAGCTCCTTTCAAATGATGGCTGAAGTGTCACCTGGAACAGAATGGAAGCCCAGTTTCCTGCTATCCAGACTCTTATGACTTCTTGATAGACAATGAGCTGGATTACTTAGAATATACTCAGACATATTGCACTCCAAGCGTGAGTCAACACGTCAGCCTTCTCTTTTCTATGAAACATTTTAGTAAACAGCAACACATCTCTGCTGCATTGCTGGACTGATACCAGAGTTAACAGGTCTTCCAAGTCTGTTTTATTTTTCCTTTGCCATGTTTTAGGAGTTATTTAAAGCAATTACTTATCTGCCAATGCAAGAAGGGGCCTCCAATGTGGCACCAGATTTGGTTGCTAGGAGATCCGTGATGCAACTGCAAATCAGCTTTGCGAGGTTAAAGAGAGCATGTGACGTCATTGGAATACATGCAGAAATATAAAAGACTGAGCTGAGCAAAAAGCGCTTGAAGAACATTTAAGCCATTTATATCCACAAGCACACACTTGCAGACTCCCACACTCTCTTTCCCTCCCTCTGTACTTCCATCTTATGCGTGTCCACATTAGCTTTGGAGCAGGTGTGCTGGTAAAATGCCAGAACTAGATGTCCAAGTGGACACAACCCAGGGTGTCTGTCTAATCCAGTTGTGTGGGCTCAAACAGCCTCGGGCACAAGAGGTGAGCAGCACACAAATAAATATCTCTGTGGTCACCATAACATTTCACAACCACATAACAATGATTTATTTTATCACCTGAAGCAACCCACAAAAACTGACTAAACTTTGAGTGGACCATGGGAGATAAACAACAACACCAAACAAGAGAATTAGCTTGCAAACTTTTTTTTTTTTTTTTGGACACCTGAGATTAAAATTAATGTTTAAGTGATACTCTTAGAGACCAGTAGTTAAAAACATGGCAGAAGTTATTTAGATTTTGAGCAAAAATTGCATGCTCCAGCAGAAACAGGATAGAAACAGGATAGTGTCTTACAAGCTTAGGGGCTCTCTAATGACGAGAGATCCCCGTCTAGTGGCCATGGATTGGCAGCTGTTGTTTGGAAGATCTTAAAAAGAATATTTCAGAGCCTCACATTAATCTAAATAGTCAAATGTGATCTAAACATTACCTGCATAGTAAAAGACACCTATTGGACCTTTGGGTGACTAATCTTTCACTTTGTATTTTAATGTGTTTAAGAAATTCACAGTTTGCTGGGATATTGAAGGCTTAATAACATTTAAAAAGGTCAAGTGAACTATAGTCAAGTCTAACTTTAAATAAAAACTTGACTCTATAAGACCATCATAATGATTGACTTTTGAGTGATCTGCATTGCAAAATATAATATTATAAGGTAGCATGGAAGAACTTTCTTTTACCTTTATCATAAAGGCGAAGTTCAACTTCACCAGAAGTTGAACTTTGAAAACTGTCTCAGCAGTAGTTTATTTTTTTCTTCTTCCAGTCCTAAAGAAATTAAATATGAACTTCCTTTCTTTAAATTGCTACATGCTGTCAAACTGTCCTTTATCCCAGGATTTTGGCAGACAGTTATCTTTGCACAGTTGACAAAGTTTATGAATAATAAAAATGTTTTTAACCACTTTGTCTGCTTTTATAGCACTTAGAAACCGTATTTGTACTGTGACTAATGATCTGCACCTGAATACTAGGTGGAGAGATTGCTCATTTTTAGTTTTTTTAAAATTCCAGTGCCTTTATTACTGTCAATCACTGTGTGATCCTGTACCATTTACGTTTCTTGGATGTAATAAAGGAGCTTAGCTTTAAGCTTGCAGTCATCAAACCTCTCTAAAAGAATATTTTTCACCACTCTTACATTGCCACCTTAACTTTTCTGCTATCTTGGCTTTTAGGTACAGCTTTTATTAGAGATGAAAAATTGACTGGTGGTCCATTTCAGTCCATTTTCAGTTTGATCAACCTTGACCAGTGACTGATCAGCTGGAAACTCAAATATCTGATATTTTTCCAATCAGTGAACATGTCATAGCAAAAATAGCCAGATCCTTTAAGTCAGTGGTGTCCAAAGTCGGTCCTGAGGGCCGGCATCCTGCATGTTTTAGTTCTCTCCCTGGTGGTGGTAACAACCTTTTCAGCATGAGAATGTTCCTCTTAGGCCTCTAATGAGCAATTATTTGATCCAGGTGCATTAAACCAGGGAGAGAACTAAAACATGTAGGATGCCGACCCTCCAGGACCGACTTTGGACACCCCTGCTTTAAGTGAAGACACTTTTTGAAGTGAAAGTTGTCGGTGCAGGAAAAAGACTCAAATTCAACTATTTCTGCCAGCAAGAGGTTTAAATTTACCCCAGAGCAAAAACATAAATCTTAAATGTTAAATAAAAGGAAATTGGAGTTTCTACTGCATGTTTAATCATTTTGGTGGTTGATTATGGCTGCTACTTTTCCACACAGATTGAGACTTTAACAGATAACATGATAGCTGTACAATAATGTGGAGTAGAGTTTGTCTGCTTAATGTTTTTAAACTTGTTGGTTGTGAAAATGTTGGCCAAACTTTGGAAATCTCAAGTTTCAAGATAAGTCAGGGTATGGATCTAAATTTTTTAGATCCAAATACATCCAAAGCTAATAGAATATGTTAAACAGTTTAAAATGTGACCTCTGTTTTTGTTTTGAAATAACTGGTAAATTGCCTCTGCTCCTAATTTAAAATTTAATGATCACTCATTGAGAGAAAAAAACGTTGTTCTTTCTCACTAAAGCAAAGTAAATCTTTTGTTTAGAAAGAAACGCTGCAACTTCTAAAGCAGCTGCATGTTTTGTAACATTCCTGTTAGCATTAAATGTTTTCAACAGTGAAATTAATGCAAAATAATGGATATGCCCTAAAGATTTAAACACAATGGAATACCAAAGTAGTACTCATTGACCATCTGCTAAATTTGCCAGATAAAACATTATGATTCATGTACTGTATATCTGCTGGAAACCTTAATCCACTGTTCACTCTACTGTAAGCCATCTTTTATCATATGGAGAAATGTGGATGAGTGACTTTGAATGCAGATGTCAGAAAAGCTCGCTCAGTGCTCACAGACACACTGATGAGTCTAATCAACCATGCAGGGCTTTCAAGTTGCAAGGCTCGATTCCAAATATGGCCCATGTGTGTCACTCTTTGTGACCAAAAGGAAGAGTAAACAACAGCCCCCGCCACAATTACTGCCACTCCTGACTCAATGACAGTCATTGCTATGAAGAACCGGTTATTAGGATTAGTGAGGAATTACTTTTTAGTTGTTGTTTTTACATAAAAACTAATTTGGTTAGCTTTCTTCAATTAACCTGTTGGTCTCAGGTTGTCATACAGGGGTGTCAAACTCCAGTCCTCAAGGGCCGTTGTCCTGCAGTGTTTAGATGTGCCACAGGTAAAAAGCAGTGGAATGAAATGGCTTAATTACCTCCTCCCTGTGTAGATCGGTTCTCCTGAGCCTTGCTAATGACCTAATTATTCTTTTCAGGTGTGGCGCAGCAGAGGCACATCTAAAAGTTGCAGGGCAGCGGCCCTTGAGGACTGGAGTTTGACACCCCTGTCACGAGAGGACCCAAATTTGGGTCCTCTCGTGACAGACAGGTTAATACATAAAATTATCATTTAAAAATTTAATTTTGCTTTTATTCCTTTTATCTTTGCTTGGTTTTGAAATTCATTTTGAAATTAAAACATTGATCTCAAATGTTTTAGAGAGACAATAAAGCAAGACCAGAAGGAACGTGCTGGAAGGTAAATGCCTTTTTGCTGCTCTGACGTAAATGTAAGGCTGTTAACTTTTGAACTTTTTTAAGTTTGATAGTTGATAATCTTTGTCTTGCTGCTTGCCCTGGGGAATAACTTTGATGTGACAGCATAGAACATTCCTCTTAGCCACTTACAAAAAAATGCCATTGAAGTAAAAAATATGTGGTTTAGCCTTCAGTTATGATGGTGGGAAACTGGATAGTTATTATGTGAATTTCCATAAACTTTTCCTCATACTTTCTTCATGCTGACAGATGAAACAAAAGCTACTGAATATTTTGAATAACTTAACATGGTCACAAGTTAAGTTAACATGTGGAAAGTAAAAATCTTTAAAAATTAGTCAGAGAATGACATCAGAGTGGAAACCTAGAGAGGAAGTATATGAGAGTATGGGAGAAGAAAAAATTGTGTCCAACTGGTTTGTACAAAGTAATTGTAGAAGTGAGGCACCACTAATCTTTTAAAATGACTCTTTTATTAACATATTTTTTTCCCTTTGATGTCTAACTCTACCCCAACTACTGTACGGATTTTATTTTTTTTCATTTTTAATGTTAAATTGTGTTACATCAATAAAACCTAGATTTCCCCTAAAGTAATCTCTTTTTTAGCCAGATGAAAAAATAAATGTGGAGACGAGTGTTTATATCAAAGTGAGATAAGAAGTAATCTATCTAGAGATTGACCACAAAACTATCTACAACCGTTCTTCGGAAATAAACAATGTAGCAAGTCATACAGTTTACAGCTAAACTGTATGACTTGTGCCATTAATCCTCCATCATATCTTATCCACATACAATCTTAAGCAGTGCATCCTGGTGGGAAAATGAATGTATTCTCACAATAGCGCTCAGCTTAGTCCTGGCATTGATTCATCTCGAGCAGACAGCGTGTGGTCTCGGTCACCTCAGCCAATCTTGTGGATCCTCTGTCTGTTTGATTCACATGACTCAAGGGACGAGGGATAATGTTGTAGGCTGCAGATTTCTGACGTACGAGATGGCAGTGATACTATAATCCCAAACTAGACCCTGGACAGATGTTTATCCTGGCTGACCGGGCTGCACACACACTGGCCGTATGCTCATCCAAGCGTTTAAACACAAACTCACATGCGCCATTCCCAAAATAAGCGATGTGGACATTTCTATTTTTTCTAGGCCACATTGTTTACATCCAACCAAAATATGTCCTGACTGGTCAGATGCGTCAGTCTTCTTTTTTTTTTTTTGCGTTACAAAGCCATGTTGGAGTACACCATCAATTAACTTTTATTATATTGGATGACCCAACCCAAGAGCAAAAAACACTCTGCTCTTGTAAAACTCTTTTCCAAAATTGAAGCAAAAATGAGTGTAAAAGCAGAGTGTCTAAACTGAAAATTAATTTCTGTTAGTTCATAAAACTACACTTATGTGTGCAACACAGAGAGCAGCATGCTTCTGAAGTTTCTTGAGAAGTTTGAAACATATTTTTCTTTTTCTTTGTTAAGAAAGATAAAATTACTGTTGGCCTTTCTGATAAAAACAGATTAAATTGGAACAAGATGCTATCTTGATGCCAATTACATGTCAAGCATGTCTACTTACAAGACACAGCTTTATTGCAGATTCATGGTTTTGGAGAATAACATTTTGTTTGCTTGCAATATTTATGTGCTATTAACTTCACAACTGATACATTCCTGTGTTAAAGTTAGAGTGCAACCTAAAACCATTACTGTTTACTTGGGAATAAGTTCCGTCTCCTCATGAGATGAAATGGGAAAATAGCTAAATCTATACATTGGTTGATATTTTCCATTTTTCTTTACAAAAACAGGTACAAATACTAAAGCAGAGCAACTGAATTTTTCCCGTATTCAAGAAGTGTTACTAGCTAATTTCTGAAATAATTGCTTCCAGGGATCAATTGACAAACTCATTTTGGAGAGGTAGTAATTAGCTGTTCTCGAGGCTCCTAATCATGGTTTTCTTCAAATGGAACAAAGAACTTCATATTTGCAAATACAGCTGTCAATCCTGGATATCTATGGTAACAATTAATGATTTAGAAAAAGAGTGTTGTTGCGATTGACTTCCAAATTCAGAGTAGAAATTGAGGTTCTGTGCTCATAGATCCTGTGCTCCAGGATCTATGAATCATTCCTTACTTTTACATGAATTTACCAACATTTTTTAAACGTATATTTTGTTTTCTGTTTTTCTGTTCTTTGCATACGTTCCACGGGAAAGGTTTAACTTCTGGGACTAGCTGAACTATTAGAAAAAGGGTGAATGATTGCAGGTAGCAGCCTGAAAGATATAGTTCATGGGAACAGCATCATTCAGGCATGTTGGATGAACTGAACCTTCGCCTGCATGACAGTCAGTGACAGATCAGTTAGAGATGAGGCATGCAGGCTACGGATGTAAAAACTATTTAAAACTTACTAATCTTGAAGAGAAACACAACCACATGCAGTTTTGCGTGACTGTTACCTTGTTTACTCGATAAGGTAAAAGTTGCTGCTTTTTCATTACGAACGATGACATAAAGTAGGGTTGAATTTACTTTGTTGAAAGATATAAAGATAAAAAAAATAGACTTGGGAAGGGGTTTCTTTGGTTTTCTTTCCCTCTTGTGCTGCTCTTGTTATGAATGGAAAGTGTTCAGCAAGTAAAGATTGATTGACGGGTAGGTTGTATGACATTGTACATAGAAATGTTGTTGACTAATAGTGTGCATTTAGAGTTTTGAATTTTAACACACACTTCAGAATGGTGCAGTGTGTTTGCTTATGTCTGTAGCTATTTTATTATTTTAAGTTTGTTTCTTTTTCTCTGTCTTATGCATGTCGAGATTGATTATTCATTGCCATGCCTCTGCTTACGTCTATTCATGGCTGCGCCCCACATCCCTGTTGGTTATGTCAGAGAGTATTCCCAACACTAAGTCACAGCCATACATCACTCGTTTCAATGACAGGGCCTCCATTACTCTCTATTTTTCTGCCTTTTCCCATCTCCTCCTCAATCTAATGGCTTCCGCAGTTTGCCTATAATGCATCAACCAATAAGGCTGCCGGTGTGCAGCGACACACTACCTCCGGCCGTAATGGAACAGCCTGATTCCCCATATGGTCCATTTTCCAACTAAGCTTTGCTGTGGAAGTTTTTCTAACAAATATTAGATTGAAAGAAAGAAGAATTTTTTTGTGAGTTGTAAATGGACACAGCAAAGTGCAAAACATGGTTTTAATAGAGTTACATAGTTCATTTATAACCCTGAAAAGCTTTGCTTAAACATTCTGTGCACAGGTGTACAGGTTATCCTGCAAAATAAATTTGAAGTTACAATTGTGGATAAACTTTCAACTTCAGAGAATTTTTCATCCCCACAGTGAAATAATGTCTGTGACTTAACCTCACAGAGAGCAAAATGCCTTTTGCAGAAAATAAAACGCTGACATGAACCGACAATAAAATGTAAGATTGGTTTATAATGTGCGCTCACTTACTTGCAGAGGGTGTTTCAGCATGAACAGGAGGTGTGGAAGGGATGAAAGACGGAAAGAAGAAGGATCGCAAAGATCGCTCGGTGTGGAGCGGTGACCGCTGCGTGGGCAGATTCTCACAGCTCCCCACACTGCTGTGAATCTTAAGGTTCAAGGGCTTTGTCTTCTTCTTGGCTCTGAGGGGAAGCAGGACAGTAACATACAAATTAGAGAAACGGATAAGAGGATTTACACAGAAGAATCAACTGATCAAACACAGTAGATGGACACCAAAGTTGATCATCTACATCAGAAAAATATGTTAACATGATGAAGCTCAGCAGTCGGGTGTCATGTTGCATGATGAACCATATACTATGCGATTAGGAACACATTCCTGTCTAAGCGGAAGGCAACAAAATTCAAACTGCACCGTGAAAATGTTGACGTAATTGAAGAGAAGATTAAATAATCACCAAAACCTTTGAAGAAAACTGATCAATATACAGTTGTTTCTTCTTTTATGTGGATTTAAAGCATCCAAGGTTTTACAAAACATTTACAAATTTCTGGCTCATTTTGTGAATTTGAATACTAAATGTTGACATTTACATCTATTGAAAATGCAGCTACTCACAGATACAATCTCTGTTTAGCGTCTACTGGACAGCAAAAACACACAATTTATTATCCTTATATATCTGAAAATCAAGTTTATTGCTTTCAAAACCACAAAAAAAAATGTCTGTCTTACTGTTCCTGCCGTTAAACATTCTTTGAATGAGAGCACAGAGAAAGTGCAGAAGTGATCCAGCACCACCGTTTCCCCATCTTTTTGTTGCTAAATACATTTCTCCTTTAATTACAAGAAAGTAAGATGTGACTGTTTGAACATTTTTCCAAATGCAGAAAACATGGTGTACACGTTAAAGGGGTGCCACCCATCGCTCTTAATAAGTTAAGGCTGTTTAAAAGTGATAGTTGGCAAGCCATAAGCAGCATCTCTGCCAAGCAGCTGAATTCAGGCTGATTAATTAACCAAATAAGAACAGCTTGTTAAACTCGTCTTTCCCTTCAAGAACAGAAAAGTAAAGTACAAACCTCAAAAAGCACAAATAAAGATTTAACAAATCATTGGAAAATAATGAATAATGTGTTTATAATGACAATATAACCACTATTACATCACATAATCAATATTTCATTTTATGTTAGATATGTAGAAATAATTGTTACATTTTGTTTTAAATTTTTGTGGAACTATTTTTACTCAAGATTATCGTATCCACCCAAGATTAGTTGAATTAACTCTGGACTGTCCTGCAGTGGTTGATATTTCTAATTACAACATTTTTAGACATAAGCTGATGTATTACTTTCAAAACGACTTTTTAATTAAAAAAAATTACAACAAATTATAAGTGACCAGTAACTTAGAAGTTGTCAGCTCCCATCCTTATGGGAGATGTTATCATGCTAAAGCTGAGTTTAATAAATTTTGTAGAACAATTTGTCTTTGTCATCTTGTCATGAAGTTTGTTCAGACTAAACATTTCTGTCTGCAGATTATCTGCAGTTAGGAATTAAATGTGAGTTAAAGTGAAGGACAAAACATCTCATTAGTTTTAGATTCAAAACGAAACTTAAGCATAGGTAAATTAGGATATTGAAGATTTAACAAAAGTTTGCTGCACCATAAAGTTTTCATATTTTCAGAAATAGCAACACAACTTATCTCAGCAGAGACGGACTGCACACCTATTATAACAACACTAGGAAATGATAATTGAGGCATAATTTCTCCAGGACTTATAATACATTGTAACTCATTTCATAACTGCAGCAAGTAATAACATGAGGTGACTTTGAGGGGATAATTGGTAATGAAAAGTATACCCTCCATTGTCCTTCATTAGAAAAATAATCCGCATGCTGTTAATTAGCTCTCAGTGAATTAGAAGTGCAAATTTTCAATCACATAGAACTTTTCACCCTGTGATGTCACTGTGTCTTCGTCTCTTTTTTTTGCCTTAGTTAAGACTACTTACTCAACTTCTGTTTGTCCCTTAATCCTATTTCCTTTTGTTGTTTACAAGCAACAACAGGAACTAGATTTACTCATGTTGTACAACTGTATAAACATTTTTTTTTGTATTTATTTGCTTTTTAATGTGCAATGGGACAGTGTATTTTATTTTTATTTTTGCCAAAGTTGTTTAATAAAACCATTAGAATAGGTAAAACCTAGAGGGAAGGGTGAATTCAAAATATGTGTGGCTTTGTCAGGCCAAAAGAATCCCAAAAACCTTTTCACCCTGTCCAGAAATGACACTGAAAAATGAGTGCATTTGTTTCCTTAGTGGTGCACCACTGTAATTTGTTACTATCAGACAGTAAAAAATAAAAAATAAAGCAGTTAAAAGTCTCCAGCTGTGTTTTTTCATTTTTTGTTTTTCTATTCTCAAACCTCATGGAAGATGGCCGCTCACACTGAGTCGGATTCAGCTGGAGGTTTCTTTCTGTTAAAGGGAAATGTTCCTTACTGCTGTCGCTGAATGCATGCTCAGTATGAGGGGTTGAAGCAAAGGTGATGCAGTCCGTAGTCTACTGATGCCACATAGTTGGATACGCTGCAAGTCAAAGACTGGATGCAATCTGCTGGATTTCCTTTGATAGAAAACTTTTAAACAAATTTAATGTTGAACTGACCTTGGCTGCAATATTTCAAATAAGGGATCAAATTGGAATAACTTTTGTGTCGTAACTTGAGAGGCCACTGGTTCTGATTTGGTGCTATAGAAATAAACTGAATTAAATTAAATAAGATTAAAATTTCAACTATTTTCTTTTGTTGTATCTCACTGAGATTATTTCTGTTGTGATATGGTAAACAACATAAACTGCAGAATTGCAATATAATACTTTTCTCATTATGATGGAATAACATTGTCGCTAAAAGGGGACATAAATAACTCCTACATAAAAAAAATCCTTGAAAAAGAGCTAAACAGGATAAAGAGGATTTCTAAACAAGAAAGCAAAAGATAGACAAAAGCAGTTAGCTTGTATAACAGACAAACAGGCTTCCTTAAAAATGTAGTGAAAAGAGGCTGAGAGAAAAGTTCAACTGGAAATTTGACTTTTAAAAAGTAGAAAAAGAAGAAGGCTGTGAGTTCTGATTTATCATGCAAAGTAAAAGTCATTAAGTGTTGGATCTCAAAGAAATCTTTCCTTACATGTCAGTCATTTTACCCCTTCACTGAGTCATGCAATTAGACCTGTACACCAGCCCAGCACTTCAGTCCCATCTCCTGCAATAAGGAAGCAGCCTGCAGGTTATCACTTCTCCGTCATAGAGCTTTTGTCAGTTATTCCGATTAGCTCACTTTATGCAATTTGAATCTAAATCAAGCCATTCATTTGCTCGCATGCACGCCTTTATCCTTTCCCCGAATAATTTGTGGATGTGCAGTAAGGGGAGGAGAATGTGAAAATGAATGTGAGGAGAAGGCAGAGGATTCCCACTTTTGGTTCTGAAAACGTCTGTCTGTGTAGGCAGGCGGAGAAGGGGGTTGGGGATGGGGGGCTTTCAGCTTCAGAGACGCTAAGGCTTTTATTCATGTTCAGCAAATAAAAAAAAGTTCAGTTAAAGAGAAACTTAAAGAATGCATGAAAGGCATGTGAAGAGAAAGGTGGGTGAATTCCCAAGAGTTGCAAGAAATCAGTGAAGGTGTGAATAGTTCAGTTATCTTTTGATGTAGTGTAGGACTGAACGTAATGATGCGTCACTGGAAATCACTGATGTTTTTATGGCTTTTATTGCCTTGTAGTGCTAAGTTTCTGGTAAAAAAGGAGTGGAAAAGTGTATTTTAGTGCCACTTAAATAAATCTAATAGGGATTATCTCACCTGCTGTCAGAATTACAGACTCAAGTTGCAACAAAGTTTCAAAAATAGTCACACTTAACTTAGAGCTTCACTCCCAAAGTGCAATTAATCCCCAAGGAGAGCAGTGTAGTTATCTGGCATAGTTTTTCTCCTCCTGTTGTTTCCACTGTAGGTACCAGGCCCAAATCAAACAAAGACAGGTAGATGCATAGCATGTAGAATTACTAGCAGCTACCAAGTTTATTAGTGGGTTTGCTCCCTAAAGACGAGTTGGACTTCAGGTCACAGATTTAAAAACCGATGTTTTCGACTGGAATAGAATAGATTTATTTAGAATTTTGCAGATAGCAAAACTTGTACCGTGACTTTGACTTATGGGAAAATAATTTACTTTGACTTTGGCCAAGGATTTGAGACTTTCCCCTGAATAAAATGAGTCTCATGGTGAAACACTCGAAACTTCATTCTTCTGAGACTTGAGACTTAACGGGGTAAGGGTAAGAGTTTTCCCTCAAAGACTTGAGACTTGACAGGAAGAGTTTTTAATTGGATGAAATATTACAAACTTGACTTGGACTCAGATTGAAAGCTTGACTTGGACTTGAGAAGAAGGTCCTGAAATGTGAAAGCCTTGGTTTTGACCCTCAAAGACTTGAAACTTGCCCCTAATAGTTCTGATTTAGACAACTAAACTAAGATTTGGCCCTAAATTACTTGTGCTTTGACTTGAAATTGGACAGCAAGAATTCAGACAAGACTTGAATTGACCTGAACTTGTAATTGCCTGTCAAAAATGTGTCAAAAATTTCTTACATGATGTAGGGTTGGAATAAATGCCCAGAGAAGAGCTGTGCTTTTTGGGTTAAGCTTTGTCAACTCCTGAAAATTTGAAATATGCAAAAAAAAAAAAAGCAGCTTTAGACTTGCTCAAACTTTTCTAGCAGAGATCGTAAGTCATAATAAAGATGTTGTTTTTCTAATTTTGGCAAGAGGCAGAGTTTAATAAGAAAAGAAAGTGTAGAAAAGTTAATCATCCCAGCACCAAAATGTTATTAGCCATGATTTTGTTTTCAGATTTTGCAATACCAATAAAGCAGGTGCAAAGATTTTTCTTTTACAGATTTTCTTGACTGTTTATGCTCCTGAAGGATGAGATTTGCACTTCACAATATGCAGGCAATTAAAAAAAAGAAGCCTGACATTCATGCACACACGCATTCATCCGCCCACTCGCTCCATATCCACTTTCCCCACACTTGCAGAGACTCTAATTACAGTGACACCTTCAAGTAAAAGTTCCATTTGATCAAGGACAGAGGTGAGAGCAGAGGCACAGTGATCCTTCAAATGATTCTTTCCCTTTACCTTCTGACACATCAGGGTTGATCAGAGAAGAAGGTTCATGATGAATCTTATAAAACAAAATATGAAAGACACAAGGTGCATCTCAACACTAATGCTGTGTTTCTAGAGTTCGACTGAGCTCTAATTAACACTCTTGGCCATCTCAAGTGAGTTACATGCAGAAGTCTGTCTACAGCAAAATAAGTCCACTTTTTTTTTCCTCTTAGAAAAATCCAAGACAGCTCTGCAGAGACCCATATGGCACCCTGTTGCTTTTTATGCAAATGGGACTATGGAACAATATATCTGGCAGCCACTGCTCAGTGCTGTTTTAATAAACTTGGTGGGGGGGAATGAAGTAAAGCTGGCTGATTACAACAGAGGATTACTGGGAGCCCTTTGAGAAGTCTCATCCAAAACCAGGTGTTCTTTGCTTTCAGAAGTTTGCAGCATCAAACCTGGACTGAATAAAAGCTGGCAGTCTGGCAGGTCGCCGTTTTATCCTTTGTCCTGAGGCAGCGTTGTAGAGTCACTGCCAAACCTAATTTACAGGCAAGGTGAGGTTTCCGAAGTGAAACTACAAACATGCTAATTCTTTCAAGGCTCTTTGCAGAGACACTAATTTAGATATGTACCAAGCTAGTAAGTTATATCATTGTATATATTTTCAAATTGTTGCAATTTTAAAGTGGCAATTTGCATGCTAATGTGTAAGTATTGTAATATATACCCACAAACATCAAGGTATGTAATGTACACAGTAGCTGTGAAGTTGGAGGATAAATAAAAGATAAAAAATATTATAACGTCATCAAAACATGAATTTATTAAAGTGACTTATTTCAAATGGAAGAATGCATATAGACCCATTGCATGCTTTCTTTCTCTTTATTTTAATAATTGTGGTATCCAAATAATGAAAAGCTTATAATTCATTTCTCAGATAATTTGAATATTAATTCACATCAAAAGTGTAACGCCATGGGAAAGTGCATTCAAGTGCAACCAGGACATGAGCTGTTAAACCAATTAGGAGCCACAGAAAACATCAGAAGTGTCTTATCACATCACATTAATGTAGAAATTCAAACACAAGAATACCCAAACAAATATATTCCATACACAAAGCAGCACATGGATAAGGGTCTTGAAGCACAGACTCCAGATGATGCCCACAATTTCTGGATTTTTTCCAAACTCTTGACTGAGATTTAATTCACTATCCTTTCAGGGCGCATCTGTGCTGCTTGTGTATTTTTTAAGTGAAGCAAATATTAAGTAAGGCCATAACAGGCCTATAAGATTTCTGTAAGAGAAGTTTTTTTTGTTCTTCTGTAATATAATGTAACAAAATGTGAAAAGGTTGAAGAGGGAAGGATACTTTTTCAAAGCACTGTATTTTGGAGACTGCTAGGTGAGAAAGTAGGCTGTCAAATAATCAAATGCAAAGTAAAAAATATGTGCAGGTCAATCAAGCTGATGTGGAAGAGAAAACTTGGTGGAAGTGCTGGTTGAATTTAAAAGTAAATTAAAAGTTATTTAGGAAAGTGAAAAACAATTTGTGTCCCTTTGCTAGTGTTGTGTAAGTTTATACTTTAATCTCAAATAGAGTGGTTTGAGTCAACTTTATTTATCTATTAAAATTTTCCTAAAATTATTAAAAACGATGAAAGTAATGACAGTACATAATGCAGTAACATGTAAACTATGACTGATAGGAATACATCTATCAGCACATGATACTGATACATGTTTAAATTTGTGCAGGAAAAAAAGAGAGTAGGAGAGCAGCATCGATGAAAAATGAATGTGCAACCATGAAACACAGCTACTCAACAACTGTGGACAGTCTTCTCAAATAAAAATGGTGCAAAAAGGTCTTTCCCTTTTAAGCTATGCCTACTATCTCTTGAGATATGGATTGATGTCAGTGTGCTGTCAGGGGCCAGTCAAGGGACACAGCTCTCAGTGCATGTTGTTAGGACTAAACTGAGTCAAAAATGCAATACAACACCCAAGGCAAGTGAAAAGAGAAAGAAAGACGTCACTGAGAAAGTTTCATGCAGTTTGAGCAATGGAAAATATGAGAAAGAACGAGTGGGCAGAGGACAGGAATGCCTAGATAAGCAAGACTTGTTTTGCTTATCTGCAGTTCGACGGTTTGAGTTGTTGAGAACTGGAAAAAAATGACCAGGAGAGTAATAACCTGACAGGAAGGCAGGCCTGTGACATTTTCCCCAAAGCTGGGTTAGTCCAAGCCTACACAGGATTGGCTGTCTAGTTAAAACAGTGGTAGAGCTGTCATTTGAAGGAATGAGGAACACTTGTTTTTTCCTGGAAGCTTTTTGTCCTTACAATGTTATCAGTCTGAGAATCAGAAAAAACAATAGTGAGTTCATGGAAAAAGACAAAGATGTCATGTCAAAACTTTTCAAAGAACAGTTCTCTTGTTGTTTGTACTGGAGTCCAAAACGTTCAGTGGTCTTTTTGTTAAACGTATTTAAGGTACTCTGTTGTTACAAAAACTTTAATGTATTATATTTGTATTTTGTGTGTTAAATTAACACCAATATAGCATAGATACGAAGTGATGAAGAAAAACGTTACAGACATGGTTGTGACTGGAGCTTCAAAAGAGTTTGACAGTGCAAGAAAAATAAAAATGGTGTCAGGTAATCACAGATGGCAAAAGTAAACAGGCTTTTGATGTGGATAAGGGTTAGAAAGTTCAGCTTTGGTGTCAGTTGACCAGATCATTTTTGTTCACTTGTTTGCTGCGTCTTATACTTGACTTTTTTTTTTGCTAATGGGAATTTTTGCAGCATTCCTAAAGGGAGCTTCTTGGCTGGTTCTTTATTTGTTTATTGCTTTGTTTATTATCCCACCTTTGAATGATGGGGTAAAAAAAAAAAAAAAAAAAAAAAAAATCCTTTAAGTGCTTAAACCTTGGAATTTTGTTTGATGAATTAGCTCTTCTTTAAACTTTTCTCCTTGTCCTATCTGGTGCCTTCCTTTGTTTTCATGATGCTGTCTGGTCACTAGTGAAGTCTTTAAAATACAATTGCGTGACAGTAGATTACACTTCTAATTCGGTGAATTTTGAAGGCAGTTAAGGGTAAGTAAAAGTGCTTGAATAAAGGTCCACGCCAACCCCCCCCCCCCCCCCCCCCCCCC
>NW_015112752.1:172652-174193 GCF_001443285.1 Poecilia latipinna | reverse complement strand
CCCCCACTTTGATACCTGATTGACCACAGCTAACTTATTCGAGCTGGGCTGTAGAAGGGACATTTTAATGTTGGGCTGCCCATCCATTTCCTATTTAATGGGCTCTGTGGAAGGACGAAAAACCTAGATAAATTGCTCCCAGCCCACTATTCTTTGACGCAAAGATAACCTTTCCTGTAAGTCCTACATCTGCTCTGTGTTGATAAAAGAATGACAGAGATGAAGCACCTCATATAAGAAGCAACAGATAAGTCACCACCCATTCTTTTTATATGAGAAGTGCTCACTTTAACTACTTACTTTAACTTCTCAACGAGAACTGAGCTTCTCTCCTCTTGTGAGGTCATATCTGTCCAATGCTAAGCTCTCTATGACTTGCTGGGGCTCCATGAGAGCCAAGTCTAGCAAAGTGAGAAGACTTTCACTTTTAAAAATATACTTACAGAGGGTGTACCTTCTTTTCACTATGACTGTGCATGATTGATTTTTATTGAATGTGTTTATATGTGTTTCAGGATGCACAATTTGCATCATTTTAAGCCTGAAAATATTAAATATACTAATAAATCTAACAAAGAGCACCAATATCCAGTAGTTCAAAACATCTTAGAGAAACTTAATATACTTATAAATGATGCTGGGAATTGCTTAAACTTTTTGTGTGTGTCAGCATGACTATCTTGTTCTGAAAACAAAGGCAAGTTTTTAAACATATGAAGTAGTGAGTAATTCAAATCAAAACAGAAACGCTGACTCTTTACGGGAATCCACTTGGGAGTGTCTCAGGAAAACCTGCTATGTCTGAAAATTTCCTGTTGTAAGAGACATTGTTTATTTAACAAAAGCTTGTGTGTAAAGACAATAAGGGTGACAAAGCAAGGATTAATGACGCCTCAGAACAGGATGAACAGAAGCTCAGACAGTGAATTGCAGTGATGAAATTTCCTTGGTATCCGTCTTTTGGTTAATTTCCACTAAAGTTACATCATTTGTTACCACAGCATTTGTTATGAATAGAAAAACTGTCTTCGTAGCTCTGAAATACAAACGGGCTCCACCATCATTTGTCACCACCTATATAAGCCAACACTGAAGGCAATTATATCCTGGTGTTGCTGACAAAGTTAAACTTTTCTGTTAGGTTTCAGAACACTTAAACCCCTGATATTAATGTCTTCAATGCTTTCGCAATAGTTTTGTCTTTGAAGAGATGGTTCACTTAAAGCATAGGATTAAAATTAATAGTACAGCTAAAAAAATTTTATTTAGATATGTTTATTATGTTTAATCAATAGAAAATTAGTGCAAACTCTGAGACATTTTGGTCAAGTATGGTTTGAGATCTATTTGCTGCACACTATCTATTTGTTGTCAAAAAAGTCACAGAGCCACAAGATGTGAAAGCGCTGCTGTTATTGTACTGTTATTTAAATGCATTTAACTGAATACCAAGAAGGACAGAAACCAGCAATGATGTTAGAAATCAGGAAATGTGGTTTGGGTAAACAGATCATTTGACCATTTTCAGTGGTGGGAAGCAA
>NW_015112752.1:149398-166757 GCF_001443285.1 Poecilia latipinna | reverse complement strand
AGTGTTGAATTTAACTGTAGGAGTTGATGGAACACTTTCAAATTTGCTGTGCAGCCTCCTTTTCTTATCTCTTGCATACATGCCTGTGAGGCTCTCTCCCTCTTTCTCTGTTTGTGCTTGTACTTGTGCATATTTTTCCCAGCATTCAATTGATTCAAAATCTATTTTCTCTTTTCAGACTAAATGAAACCATTGCTCAAACCTTAAACTCTCTAATCCGGGCATTAAAGCGTCAACGCTCGGTGTGAGAACAGCTATCTGACCCACAGCTTTGTGGGTTAAGTGGTAGTTTTAAAGCACAGGCAGAGCAGTAAATGACAGCACACCCAAAGGGAAGGAGGGGGTGCAGGAACAATATCGGATCTGAAGCTGATATTATCAGTCGTGACTTGAATATCAGAGAGAAACACTGGGATGAAAGGCTGTACTTGACGGCTGGAAAGATAAATGGTTGTAATAACACTCCTTATGGATGCTGGGTAGTAAAACAGTCAGACTCTTACTTTGTAATACATCAGCTAACTTTGAATTTGTCTTGAACATCTTTGAGTTGTATCTGTCAAGGTAATGTTTCCCATCTTCCTGCAATTTACACTAGAAATGAAACGCTAATGATCATGTCCGGAAATTCGTTTTCTATATTAGCTACATCAAGATTGAATAAAGGCAAAATCTGATTTCCCCAAAATTTAATAAAATGTCTTAAGCCCATTGTGAAGAAGATGGCAATTTCTCAAATAGCCAATTTTTTTTTTTTTTTTTGCAGTAATCTCAGCAGAGAAGCGTTCTAGAAGGCTCTCACCACAACATTTACCCCAACAAGCTCCCGGCTCGTTCACAAATCACTGCAGGAAAACCATCTGCCTAATAAATCCATTTTCCACCAGTAACTGTGGCATTTGAGCCTAACCCCTACACTTAAACACTCATATAAATTCATAATCATGACTCCAATTTCTAGGCCGACCATCGAGGGAGGTAGGGCTGAGCACTCTTTACTGCCAGTATATGAGTAAATGGATGGAAAGGAGGGCCGGTAGCGTTTGGCTGCTCACGGCCTGGTGTAGACATCTCCTCTAACCTGAATTATCATTAATGGCACAAGGGCCAAAACCCTGATTAACATGGATGAGCCTTTCCCTAGGGAGAAAAAATAGCTCCCATCTTTTGCTGTTTTTCTCTTTGCAGAGGCACGGCTTTGGGAAGTATACTTAGATTGAGAATGTCCCTTGCCTCTAATGTCTCTCAGGTCAGTGTGGCTATGTGTGTGTCCTGAGTGCATCAGGGGATCGACATAGAGGCCACAGCTTTGTAATAGGCTGTTAACATGCCAAAAATTCACGGATCAGCCAATCAGACAGTGATTAGATTAATTTCAGTTACTACCTATAAAATAATTCCTGAAGCAAATTTTAACATCAGACAAAGATAACATAAGGAAATAGAAAAGGGAAGTAAGTTAACCAAACCAATGTGGCCTTTTGTGGTAATCAAATTATTCGTTTACTGTTATTAACCACAACTTCTCTTGTCACATTCAGGCCTAAGTCCATCTGAATTAAAAAGATATTTTAAATAGAACCTATCTGACATCATGAAGTAGGCTACAAGACCTCAAAAATCACCACATCATTCTGCTTTGAAACAGTAAATACCATTACAATAATTTATCTAAAAAACCTGAAGCAGTGGTGAATGTTTAAAGGAACGGTCAGCATAAAAAAACTTGTCAATCAGCCCATTGACAACACATGCAGAGACTCGTAACTCTGATATAAAACATCTAAAGCACTGTAGATGCCCTTTCGTCATAATTACCATAAACAAATGCTTGAAAACATCATTCTCTGAATTATTAATGAATTGAATGTGTTTCCTATAGTGAAATGTACTTTCTCAAAAATATGGACATTTTTCAGATGGGTCTGTACCTAAATCTCAGTAGGTCATTTGTACTCAAATCCCTTCAATGTCACAGAATTTAAACAGTCTGCAAAAATAAAAAATAAAAAATAGAAAAAAGTATGGGACAAAATTTTTCCACAGAGATGTCAAAGACTTAATGAAAGCTACGGGAAACACTTCAGGTTCTTTTCACCAGGATTGGCACAACCATTATATTTAGGGGGTAATTACTGTTTTAAATAGAGCTGGATTGGTTTGGACAGGTTTTTCCTTTAACAGACGAAATTATTATTTGAAAACTGCTTTTTCAAGTGGTTTTCCCTCCTTGTCTAATATATACATTTTTGATTATCTGAAAACATGTGTAAATATTTTTTTTTTATTATTTTGCAGGTAAATACTGCAGATATTTTCTTGTGTTAAATTTGGAAAACTTACTTTTGGGTATTACTGTCTAATCCCATGTTGGACAGCTCAAGCAAAGCTCCAGTCAACAGTATAATTCCTGTTTTAAACCAGTGCACAAGCTATATAAAGAAAAAAACTACAGGTAACCATAGAAACTACAGCAATCTATATTATGAGATTAGCTCCGTTCCAGAGCTGTGAACCACTAAGCACATCTCCAGGTAGCTCAACAGTTCTGATGTTGTGCACTGACGGCCATTTCAGTTAGTTTTGGAAATGGTTGACCAATTAAAACTTCAGAAAAAGATTGAGAAGAGAATCACTACAAACACAACCTCCCATATAAATAAAAGACGGAAAAGCTCAAGAAAGTTTGGCCGAACTCAATGCAACAAAAAAAGTTTTATGTTTGGCTCAAAACTCGGTTTTCAGCTTTCTCTTAGAGGCAAGTGTTTTAATTAGCTTTGTGCTTTACAGCATAAATGTTGCAGTTTAAAGCCGAGATTAAACCAAGCATCCAAGGGTATGTTAGTATCATGTCTCAGAAGTTATTGTTAGTTTTATAAAAGTGGGATTTTAGTAACTGAGATCAAAAAAGGAGAGAGGATCAAACGTTTTTAAGGTGTAACAACACTGAATTGCCTTTAGTGTTGGACAATAAGGGAAGGGAGTCAGCAGTATAACCTAGCAACAGGTAACTATTTTGGGGCTGGGCTACAACAAGTCTAGCACATTGAGGTTCCAACTCTTGTACCATAACAGTCAATACTGGGTCCAACCAATAGGAGTTGAAAAGCATCTCATCTCGGAGTATTTTGAAATAGATTTTCATCTTAAATTGAAACAATTTGACCTTAACCCCATCTGAAATTAAGGATAAAATAAGCATCTTTTCTCTTCCCCCTGAGAAAGGGATTATTTTATACCTATGGAATTAAGACTTGTATTTATATATAGAACTTGCTATGAATTTGCTATTTATGACGTTTAAAACTTCATCAAGACTATTTTGGTTTAATTTCCTACTCCGATGAACCAAAATCTTTGGAAGAAAACATAAAAATCAGGAATGACTGTAAAATAACGCCTTGATAGGTTCTCAAAGAGATGCATGATGAGAGGGGTGAAGTCAAAAAGAGAAGGAAATAGAGAGCAAAAGGGGAAAGGGAAGGGTAGAGAAATATATGATGTGTACACCAGTGCAGTGAAAGCAAACAGCTAAATTAGTCATGGAAGGAATGCAAATTTGCTTCCCCTGAGTGTTGCGTGGTAGAATTACCCAGAGAGAAGAAGAGAGTGAATCATGCCAACCCCCGGCACCATGTGATTTATTAGCAAACATCCAATTCAATAAGAAAGTGCTTAACATTCAAAAAGCTGTGAAAGTCTCATAAGGTGGCATTAACTATACGATATTACCATTCCTACTGAAGGAAAGCAAGACAAGAGGCAGGGGAAAAACAAAAACGCCCACTTTCCAGAGCGATCTTGGTGTGACGTGTCTAGTGGGACTGTGACAGACTGAAAACTCACTTGGCCTTTCCCACAAATGCATGTTACTACTCATTACCATAGACAATGAGGTTTATTTATTGACACTTCAGCCCAAATAGCCTCTCCACTTTGAAAAGGGCACAAAGAGAGACTGAGGGATGGTGAAAAATTAAAGTATCACAAAAACACAGAAACACACAGGGTACAACATTACCAGAGTGCATTTGTTGTTTCACTTCTAAAAATGGTCATTGAAATAGGATAAAGTTTAAAAAAAATAAACTGATATTACATCATAGGAATACAAGACAGTTATTCCTCTTTTTTGTACTCTAACATAAAACCTTAAAAAAGTGAAAATCATTCTTTACCTTCTCTTCATGGTGTTACGAATATAAACTTTGTGTGCTGTTAAAAATTGTTTCACTTGATTTGATGTTGAAAATATGCTGTTTTTTTATTTTGTTTTTTTTTTTCTATGGAGAATGAAACCAAACTTATTTTTTAAATAATTTTTGAAGTAATTTTACATTTCTATTGAAAACACTAAAATTGATGTGTTTTTTTTTTCACAAAACATTTTCATGAATGCTGCGACAGACTGGCGACCTGTCCAGGGTGTACCCCGCCTCTCGCCCGGAACGTTAGCTGGAGATAGGCACCAGCACCCCTCCCGACCCCACTGAGGGACAAGGGTGTTCAGAAAATGGATGGATGGATGGATTTTCATGAATGTCTTTTTTTCAAATCTGTTTTTTTTTTTTTCTCTCCATTCAAGTTTGATCAGTGTTTTTTATTACTAAATAGGTCATGAGCAGCTGCTGACTATGTAGCATTGTAGCATTTAGTGAGTTGTGGTACTCAAATTGTTTACAGATCATTTTTTCCCAGTCTGTCCCTCTTTTTTCAAAGTTCCCAAAATGCTCTGAAAAAAAAAAAAAACAATTTAAAAATGGTGGAAGCTTCTTGATAGCTTTTGCAACAAAGTGCAGTCTGTGACCTCGATAAGAAGTATTTAATAGCCGGCTCTGTTCATACAACAGGGTGACTCAAAAACTACTTCCTTCCTTTCTTTGAGAGAAAAATATATTTCCTGTCCACAGAAAAGTTATGCTCCAATGTGACACTCTGATTAAATTCAATCATTTACAGTTTTACCTGATATTATGTATATAAAGCTCACCTGTCCACAGGATCACTTGTTTCCATTCAAACTGTCATAAAAATCAATGAGAGCATCCACAACAATCTTAGTAAGGAGGTTAGAATTCTTGATCATCATCTTGGCTTGTGATGAAGATAATCATCAAGAGGTAATGTGGTTATTCAGGATCTGAAGGCAATTGGGATCAACAATAAAACCACTGGTAGCATTGACAATGACTGATATTTTGCAGAACTGCCATAGAAGGCATGTTTTAGGTTTACCAGTAAACTTCTAAAGGAATCAGATGAAGACGGGAAGAAAGGGCTGTGGTCAGATAAGCTCGTTGATGAGATATTTGGTGTCAGCCCAACCAATCATGTTTGGAGGAGCAGAAATGCTAAGAGCAAATCACCACAATCATGGAGGTGGAAACTTTATTCCTCTGCCTGTTGCTTTAATGATCGTTCATCACACATGCGACAAATACGGCATACGAACGTTCCAAAACATGGAGGTTTGATATTCTCTCTCCTCAATAAAATGAAACTACCATAACATAGACTTCTTCTTTGTAAGGAAACGTACCAACTCACCAAAGCATCAACATATTTTTTCAACACAGTATGCTTAACAGTAGATGTAACCGAATTAAATTAAATAAGCCAATAACAAGCCTGCATGTTAATGAATCTGAAATTACTCGTTTTTATACTCTAAATGAGAAACATAATTTGCTTTTGCTGCTAAAAAAAAGATCAACACGAACACGAATAGCCAATTTATAAAACTGCATTCATCTTCTTTAATTGTTCTCGCTAAGTAATGTTTTAATTTTAATTGAGCATCTTTGTGACAATATCTGCTAATCTTTCAATTACAACCTCATTTAATTGTCTGTAAAGCTTTCTGCTCTATCACTTATGAAGCTGACAGCACTCAAAAATTGGCCCATGTACACAGCAGGAAATGACAAATGTGGAGATTGGAGAGAGGGAGAGTGGAGCATTCAGGGAGAAAAACAAAACTAAATATGTTTGTCAGGAGACAAAGGAGTGAATTAACTCAAAACAAAACTGAATACATTTCAATGTGCTCTCGACAGGTGGTGAGGAACAAAACAAGGTTTCTAATTCCAGCACACAGACAAAAAAGTTTCCCATCTCTTCTGCATTATGACTTTCAAAATTGGTAGCGGTTTCATCTCAAGATGAGACTTTCATAGGTTCGCTAATACTGACTACATTATTTCTAGGAGGTGGGATGGGAGGTTCAGCGTGGAAGAGTGAAAACCATTCTGTGGTTCACTGGAACCTGAAAGGAAAACATTACCTCAGAGACAAACACATTAAACCAAAAATCACAAAGCCATAGAGCAGAAGACAGGGGTCTGACGAGCGAACCGCCAAAACTGGTGCAACCCAAAAGAACAATCAGAGACAATTTTTAGGCAGTGAAACTGAGGTTCATTGAGTTGAGATAAAAATCCCAGGGCAGTTAATTGAAAGATAGATATTAGAAATATCCTTGAAGAAGCTCTAAACCCAAATACATGAAGAATGAATTAGTGCATAAGTTGATTTGTATTTTCTCCATGAAATGTCTATTCTGACGATCTTCAATAACTGGACTACAGATCCAAATAGAGATAATATTTCCATGGAGAAATGCTTGTTGCCGAATATCTGGGATAAATTCTCCTGATTCAAAATCATAAGTTTTACAATCCCTGCAAATCTATGGTCAAAGCAGAACAAACTTGAAAGGGTGTCCATTATGCTATTGCATTTATTATTGCATTAGAAATGTTAAAAAGAATGAGTTTCTAATTTTATCAAGCTTTTTATTAGTGAAAAAAAATATCTAATTTGATAAACACACAGATACTTACATACACTGTATGAAAAGACAAACATTTTTGTCCCATTTTTATGTTTATTCAGACTAAAATATTTATGTTTTAGATCAGTATTAATTACCAAATTATCTCGGTTCATAAACTTTGTCTAAATTAAGAAATTTACCTTTAGGTACTTTTCTGCTAGATTCCTTCAAATAGAAATGGTGTAACTGAGTCAGGTTTATGGAGATCCTTTCATAAATCTGTTGAGGTATGTCCTAAAAAAATATGCACAAGAAAACAGTTTGAGGTTTGTCTACAGCTGGTCTAAATTTAGCAGTGAATTCATCTATCAGAAGCTTACAAACCACTTTCACCACACAGCTGGTACTTCAACTTGTTAATAAGTGATGTTTATTAGTGTTTGAATTCTTCATTATATCTTCATTTTCTTTTTATATACTTTAGTGTTTCTAAGGCAAAAAGAACACAGCAGGCAGATATTAGTTTTGCAGTGACATTTATCTCTCAGTGGAAAAAAAAGTGAACTATTTTTTCACTCAAGAACATATGCTGAGCAGCGTTGGACATTCAGGACTGGTATATTATGCAGTGATAATGAGATATTAGACCATATCTCATTAAGATAAAGCGAGAAATGGGCCTCTCGGGGTCGGAGGGTAATCCATGTTATGGTGTCCTGGCCACAGTGCCAAGCAATTAAGCTCAAGAAACCGAGGACAGACGGAGCGGTGTGAACTTATTAGAATCCAGATTTCATAAGGCTGCAATATCCTAGTAAGGAAAGAACAGGGAAAACCCAAACTGCAGACATTTAATTAATATTTTCCTCATATCTGAGATAGTTTCTCAGGAAAATATTTGCATATAGTAAGAAAATAACCAAATTTTCCTTCTGGTGATGTATTTGAATTAAGAAGAGAAAAACAGATGCCAACTTTGCAATGAAGCCAGTTCTTTTGCACATTCACATATAAACCAAGCGAGTGTCTCATGCCAGAAGTGAAAAACCAACGTGACGCTTGCCAGCAACGATCTCCAACCAATTATGATGTATTACCAGAGATACTTGGCTATCAGAGAAGCCAGCATATCTGCCCTTTCGCAATAAGATGCAACGTTTCCAGGCACACACAGGCCATTGATTAGAGAGGCTCAACATGCCGCCTGCAGTCTATCAACGCTCAGGGACCGGTAATCAATTCTCTAATGCCGTTTGAGCCTATTCACTGCAGCTATGATCCACTGGTTGCAGATGCACATACACACCGAGAGCCACCAACAAATGTCGATGAAACCCTATGAGCAACCAGGCATAAAACAAATATAACCCAGATGGCCATCGAAAAACACTGGACAGCTCTCAAACGGGAACCTACCAAGTGTAGCGGCGATAGGGCAACGTCATCTACTGTAATGGCATTATCAAAATGAGAGCAGCTCTCCTGAGGCAGACTCCGGTTCCTGATTACCTAGTAGTAGAGGACCGTGTTCATGGCCAAATCTGATCAACATAGCACCAGACATAGGGGTGGCAAGTCAGGAACTAAGCCCCTTATCTCTTCTGACAGGCCAGAGCTCCTTTATGGCCAATGATATCCTCCGAGGAATTAATCTGATTGAGGTCAGTTAAAAGATTATGTTCTAGCAACGCCGCTAAAAGGAAAGTTAAAGTCCAATTTCTCTTTTGAGAAACTTGGATCAGAGTGAGTCACAATCTCTGAAGGTTTTCTAAACCAGCTGACCACTAATACCTTAAGACATTGTGTTTGAGATACCAGATTAAGGGACAAGAAGCAAATAAATTAGTCACAAAGCTTCATTACCACAACAAAATCAAGAATTTCTTAAGAAAATTCAATTTTAATGCAAAAATATTTAAATAATTAAAATTACACAGTGGAGTTAACACTCACTTTGGTGTTTGAGTGTCATCCAAGCGATTCCCCAGCTGGAACTCATGGGATTTGCTCCGATGCAACGCCGTGAAGCCAGGCAGCAGATAGATGAGCTTGCGGCTTGGTGGCGGTGGCGTTCCAGGGGCCTTCACTTTGTTCCTTCGTCTCATGGGGGGAGTACCCGGTGGAGTCATGGTGTTGACCACCAAAGGAGTCCGCGGAGGTGTGTGACCAAAATGCCTTTGGCGAGGTGATGGGGGCAGGGAACGGTGACCAGAGTCAAAGGAAGGGAAGAGTCCTGTGGCGGGGTTTTCAACAGTAAGTCGATCTGTGTAGAAAGGGGGCGCCAGGGCTTGTGGACTGTGGCACATGTGCTGGTTGTACTTGGACTGAACTTTGGGGCTTTGGGAGAGCTGGAAACGAATCCACTGACTGGCCTCTGGCTGGCAGACTGGAGTGTTTTCCTTTCCAGATTCAGAGGTGGGCCACTGGATGGACCACTCCTGTTTTGCTTGGCTCCCTGTTAAAAAGGACATTACAAAACATCTAGTTGAGACGTATACAAAAAAATTGTTTAAAGGGTTTAAATGAACAGTGCCTTGAAAAACTTTTCATAGTTGAACTTTTTCATATCTCTCATTATGAGAGACTTTAATGTTGTTTATTAATTTTGTATTTTATAGAAAACCAAAACGTAACCTAGCTAATGTCAAAAGAAAGAAATGCTTGGTTTTAAAGACTTTGTATTTTTAATATGTGTCTACAGCCATCATTGTACATCTAAATACTGAAGTTTATGCCCATGCTTCTTTGCAAAAATAGTACATGAAGAGCATTTTACAGGTCTTGCCACAGAGTTTCAAATGGATTTAGGTTAGGACACTGACTGGGCCATTCCAACACATGAGTTATGCTTTGATCTAAATCAGTAGTTCTAAGTCTGGATTATCCAGATCCATTGTCCTGCGTGTTTTTGGTGGTTAGTTTATTGTTCTAGTGGAAGTTAAATTTATGGGGGGTTTTGACCAAAGCAACTTCATGGTTTTCTCACTCTTCAAACTTAAAATTTGACTTTTTATTGCATTTTCTTCTCTTCCATAAATACCAGATTGCACTCATGATCAGTGTCTTTGGTTTTCATGATGAGGTTGGTTCACTAATGTTTTCTTACAAACATTTGAAGCTAGATTTTTATATGAAACCCCAAGTGATTATTTTTCTTGCACATTTATTGTCCACTACCTTGTTTTTGTCAATCCTTTAGAATCCCTGTTAAATACATTGCAGTTTGTGGTTGTAATGTCACAAATGTAAGAAAGTTTCTCTCTTGATATGTATAATAGGTTAATTATTATCCAGTTAATGCTAACCAGTTAGTCAAATATGCTTATGTTATTTCAAGTTTTCCATAAAAATCAGAGTGAGTATTAAGAACTTCAATTTCTTGCAGGCTGCAGTGGAATCACTATTAGGGAAGAGGTCTGTTTAAACACAACTTAAGAGAATGAACTGCTGTGATACGTTCACATGGCAGTAAACTAAATTTCAAGTTGCTTGCTTATTTACACTAAAGTCAACAGACCTGCAGGAGAACCACAGGTCTTTGTGGTTCTAATTCAATCATACTGCTTGAGATTTTTAGTGTAACTTGAGTGAACATCTCTGCATATAACCACATGATGATATCTAAGCAGGTGTTTACGTTTACTTAAGTGCGGCAGATTGTGATGTCTCTTAATTGGACAGAAAGGGCAATGTTTCTGTGCAGCGCAGGCAGCAAGCGGATGTTTTGCAGCAAATGAAATGATCAGTTTTGCTACTGGAGCGTTGACGTTACTGTTGCCACATGTCTCCATATTAGTAGAGCTGCTGTGTTTAAAATGTGGTGATGGACGCACTATTCAGCAGAAGTGGATGGAGCGATAGAGTAAAACATAAAAACAGAGCAGGACAAAGCTGCATGAGTAACATCAAGCAACCTGTGATTGAAACTTCATGTTCACTGAAATGAAAAAAGATGAAAAGCAGTAAAAGATTTAAAAGTGGAAAGCCAAAATGAGTGTTTTTGAGTTTAAGTGACTATACATTACCTCCGTTACTGTGCAATTTATCCTCCTCAAGTTGTTCTTCAGAAAGAAACAAAAAAATATGTGTTTATTGATCTGGAAGGAAAGCAGCAGAAATACCAGCTTTTGTTCTACGTGCACTTATGCATGGCTAAAGGTTCTTTTTTTAGAAAAAAATTATAATATTATTAAAATGTATCCTGGAAACTTTTAAGCAGAAGCATCAGTTTCTGCGTGGTTAAGTTCTTGTTAAAATGTCCTCCTCTAAAAATTCCCTCTGACCTTCTAGCCACTATTAATGCATATTTCTGTGAGCAACTTTCAATTTGAAGTGTTTTTGTGTCATTATTTCTGCTCCCACGGCATTGTCTCTAAGGAAATGTAAACATCAAAAACACGAAACTTCAAACATAATTTCTGTACCAACAAATGAACCACTGGAAATATCTGCAGTCAAATATTCCCACATGAGTTGGAAGACTTGGGGTAAAAATGCCACCAGCCTTTTTGTGTTCTTTAATGTTATAAAGATGAGTTTAAGAGAAGCGATGAACTGTGAGAGGAAAAAAGGAAAACAGTAAAAGTCCTACTCATAAAAAAACTATTTTCATTTATTATTGTTTTAAATAAATCATGCAAATGGTTTATTTCACCTTTTATATTTGCAACATTAAGTCCTCCAGAAAGTTTTGTGAAGTAAATTTTAGTTTCTAATAATACAGAGCCAACTTGTTTAAAATGTAATTTCTTTGTTTGCACAAAAACTAATCCAATTTAGTTGTACCATATCCAATCCCATCCAATCTATAATAATCTGGTTTCTTTTCAAATATTTATTCATATAATGCAATTCAGCAAATATATACTTTTTCTGAGACATTCAAACAATCTACACTCACAGAAATCTAACTCCATGCCGACAACATGCCACATGTCAAAGCCTGTGATTAAATTTTAACCCAATGTCAGTGAAACAGGCAGTACAAGTGGTTCGTTTCTTGTCTCTCGCTGACAACTTATCAGGGAACCTGTCGCTGGTCTAGTTGTCATGGGAACCTGTTGGTTCAGGCACTGCATGGCACATAATATCTGCACGATATTTTCCTTTATTTGATGTGCTTCTTAAAAACAAGAAGTCAAAGTATTACCAACAAGTGTCTTTTATGATCTGGATGTAAGCGCACAACAATAGCTAATGCTTGACAACCTGCTAACACATTTTACATCTACAGTATAGAAATTAGTCGGAATCTCGAGTCAACGTGCTTTAGCCACTCTGCCCTCAGTGTGACCACCTAAGAAACGCACTTGTGTTTGAACCCGACATCTCCTCTGAAAAACGTATAAAGATAGAGAGAGAAGATGAGGGCCTGATAGAGTGCTCATCTAGAGATGCAGAGAGAATTGTGGCTTCTTTCTTAGCAGAGATATACCCGTCGCAGGCCACTGGGAGATGTAAAAGTTCAACTTGATGCCACGTGAACATTAATCGACTCCAATAAAAAAGTTCACAAAATCGAAGCTGACATCACAGATGGGAGGCAGCAGGAAGATGATTGAATGTGGGCTGGTTGAAAGGTGTTTAATGACTGACGTTCGAGGTGGCAATTAGTGTGGTGCCTTTCAAAATTAAGTTGTTTCTGGGAATGTTGACCGATCACCTTTGATTTGAGTTATGAGCTTCCCTTTGGTAATTATAGTCTTGCATGCGGCTGCCTCTCTTTACTGTTACTTCTGACAGTTCTCGTTAGATGATACCCAGGCGAAATTTCTCTGCAAGAGAAGCAGAGAGCTTGACTCTACCTCGTGAAACTGTTGCCTCACATAATGAGTCAATTCATGGAGAACATTAGTATCTTAGCAACTGCCTCAGGAAAATACTGTCAGGGCTTGTGAATTTATTCTGTCACATAGTTTCACCTGAGCAAAGGACTGTGGCTAACTAAAAACAGTTTGATGATAAATGAAAGGAAGAAGGCACACCAAGCACAACCCCTTTGAGAACTGCAATCTAACTTGTTAGTCATTTTCACAAGTACATTTCAGAAGTTTCATCTTTGCAAAGCTTTGATCTTAAAAGTACATATCTATACTTTAGAATTTATTAGAACTTCAGAGAGCTGATATTAGTAATACCAGGACTATAGTCTACCCTGCTATTCTCTAATGTTTCTTTGAAACATCGTGAGTGTTTCAAATGGACTCCAAAAAAAGATAAGAAATCATGCTTCACCACTTAAAGGGTTCAGCTTCTCCAAAACAGGATGACCATGTGATACAAAAGCAATATCCAGTCATGAAGGCCATTTGTATAATAGTATGTGTCATCATGTTTTTAGTACATAGTTTTTAGTAGTTGCAATAACAATATGTTCATGATGATAATTGGCAATGATCTCTGTTGCACAAGGAAAAGTTTTTGGTTTATTTTGTTTTGCTACAGTATAATGCTTTAGGGATTTCTATTTGTTTAGGTTCTCAGTGGCAGTGTATGCACTTAGTGATGCTGTGGTGTTGGCTGGAGGAAGATTCAGACTCAACAGCTTAAAAAGCTTAGAGGAAAATCTGCAGGAAAGAACTGCACCACTGCTTTCCCTGCTAATTGTCCATCCCTATCATAACAAGATTAATTATTTACAGCTGCAAGCTCACTGAGCATGCATAGATGCAAGTTGGACAGACATTATTGTTGATCAAGGAGTACACTTGCATTTGCTATATATTGCTGATACCTGCTCCTTCTACATTAAGAGATGTGACACACTCTTATACACTTTATATAAATGAAACTAATAAAATTACGTTACATGGTATATGTCAACTAGAACACAAAACATCAATATATTTTAGATGTCGCAAATGTTAAGAATACAATGTTAAAGCTTAGAAATTGCCATTGTAAAAGCTTTGAAATTTGCTCGGTATGTACTTTGGTTGGCGAATTGGTGTCTTTCTAGGTAATTGAATTGACTGGAGGTTTGCTTGGCTGGTTGGTTCTTTGGTTGATTGGGAATTTGATAAACTGGTAGTTTGACTGGTTGGTTGGTAGTTAGGTGGTTTGGTTCACCCTCAGGCTGACTGGTTTGGGTAGCTGGTTAGTTGATTGACTTATTTATTGTTGTGGATAGTTAATTGATTTGTCTGCTCAAGAAATAATTTTTGTTGAGCTTTTAGTTAACATAACATCCATATTACTGTGAAAATGCAAAATAAAACATAAAATCTGGAAGAATTATAGATGCAAACTATTAGTTCCTCTTCATACTGTTTCACTTTATCTAGCAAATATGTGACAATTCTTCACTTAACATACTATCAACTAGACTGACATGTAGTTTGGCATTTTAAAGGTTTCTATTGGCCACTGGACTGTGACTTTAACAGTTTGCTCAAGCTTATTGTCACTGTGAATGATGAAACTCAGTCGCAGTCTCATTCCTTAAACTCTGAAAGATTTTCTGAGCACCATCAATAGAAAAATGTCTTCACAGCGTTTTGCTGACATGTTTCATTGTAGAGATGGGGTAATAGGTTTTCCTCAGCATGTTTCTTGGTGGTCAAAAAGTTCATTTTAAACCCTATCCTACCGAAGTACATATGTACACTGATGGCAGACACTCCATCAGTTTTGATGTTTTGCTTCTCATTTAGGGTTAACCTATCCCCACTTTAATTTACATCTGTCATTGTGAGGAGTAAAATATGTACGAACAATGAAAATCAATTTGTCCACATCACTATTCTTTAAATTTGAGATTTCAACACTTTTATGTTAAGGTTGCTAAATTTATGCGTGATGAGATGTGCCTCCCTCAACGCTGGTGACATTGTGTTGCATTGACTGATTGATGCATGGGCAACAGATGCTCTTCTTCTATTCTGATTTGATTGAAAGCAAATCAGAATCAGTACCTCACTAGCCATAAACCTCAGGAGATGTCACTCTGAACCAATCATTGTATTCAGATGTGTTGAAGGGATAAACCTAAAACCTGTAAGGCGGAAACTCTGGAGACTGGAGTTGGAAACGCTGATTTATGCCTCTTTTGCTTTTGCTGTTGTTGTATCTTGTGTTATGGCAGGTTAATTGGGAAACTTCTATTTCAGTTTTTGATTATAGACCTAATTGGTATTCTGATATCTAGTCTTTATTTTTATCGTTTTCACTGCCTAAGCCTGATCAGCAGAAGGTTGTTATCCCTGACCTGCTCAACCCAGGCCATGCAGTCTGTTTGATGCATTTTGCTTATGTTGTAGCTGGACATCCACTAACACACATTCATTCAGCATGTCTTAGTCAGTTGTATATCCTAATTAACCCAAATTAATTGCTGAGTTACAGATTAAAAATTCCAACTCACAGAAACTAGATTTTAAATTGACAATTTGATGCTTTTTATTTTACCTAAACCAACATGATGCCCACATCACAGTTAGCTCCAAAGGATGCACCTGAACCATTTAGATTTTTTTTTTTTTTTTTTTTTTTCCCGCCATTAATACATAAAGCACATCCCATCATCATAATCGGTACTAATTTAACTTGCAGCAAGGCATTGGTAAAAGCAGATAACAGCCTCATAATTGGACTAATTACCTCCAGATATGTTGCTTCTTTTGGCTAAATGGCAGTGAAATGCCACAGTGACTGGTCCTTCTGGCTGCCA
This sequence comes from Poecilia latipinna, assembly GCF_001443285.1. Classification (NCBI taxonomy): domain Eukaryota; kingdom Metazoa; phylum Chordata; class Actinopteri; order Cyprinodontiformes; family Poeciliidae; genus Poecilia; species Poecilia latipinna. Next base: position 151,314 of record NW_015112752.1, on the reverse strand, counting down.
TTGTAAACAGGATTTAGTGAAAAGGGCAAGGGCTGTGTTCAATAAATTCAGTGACCCTTTTTAATCTCCACTCTTTTGAGTGGATCGGTTTGTTGAATGTTCTCGCAGTGTAATCACTGGGACTCAAAGTTGGGCCCTGCTAATTAGCTAACAGTCAATAGAGACCACCTGGGTGCTCAGGAAGACAATTGTTAGTGGTCAATTACTTCTTTCAGTCGTTTTCTTTCTCTACTCTATCTGGGCTTTTTCTTCTCAACAAGACGACATGAGTCTCCCTTACCTGCTGTTGTCATCACTTATTTCTTGCGTTGTGCGATTCTACATCTCACCGTCCCTTTGAGTTTACATCTCCAATCTCCTTTCCTCGTGTACTCTGTTCCTCTGTCTGTATTTATTTCTCTCTTTTTTCTTTTTTTGGTGACGGCATTTGCAGCAAAGTAGACGTTTGTATATACACAATGCATTGGGACGTTACTTTCAACGATCCAAGATTACAGAGCAAACACAGAACAGAGCTGCCGTGCTAAGAAAAGATCAACGTTAACCTTGATCAACAGAAGACACAAATATTCTAGAAACTACTCATGTATTTTTGTCTGAGAGTATTTTTGTGTGTAGATTTGTCTCCAGAGGTAGACTGATAATGTGTACATAATGCGGCACAAAGAATTGGCCTGGCTGCCTCCAAATTGTATGACTCATCCTTATTGTAACTCAGGAGAGCTTGTAGTTCTTTTTTTTGCATCAGTTTCTATCCTCCATTATTACACTAAAAAGCAACATAGTCACTTATTTTGCTTTTTTAGCAGATGGATACAATGCATATAGCAGTCGACAATGTTCTGGTCTGCCAATTTTTATGATTCAAATGAATCATAACCTTAAGGAAAAGATGTATTAAAAAGCAAAAGCGTCAGCACTTATCTGTAAATCCTGCTGCCATTGTAAACATTCAAAATGCTTGAATATGTGTATTTCTGCCCCTTAAGCTCTAAGGGTGGAAAGGACTTTGTAAACATCCAAAAATAAATCACTAATAGCCTCACAGTTATCAGATTAAAGTGCAAACTTTTGGTACCTCTGTAAAGGTAAGACATCAAAGAATAGTTTCCTGGTGTCAGTAGTATTGTTATAAATAAACATTGCAAAACATCACTAAAATGACTACACTACATCACTACACAAAAAAGTAGTTTGGACTTTTAAATCTACATGTTGGGTAAAAGTTCACCAAATTTGGACTCACTCAGTTGAAAAATATAGTGTTTTATAAATGTTTTACTGAGAAATGTCCCAGATGGAGAGGTCATTTGGAGACATTTATGCAAAAATGTCTCCAAACTGTGCCAAATGTGTTTTTCACATCAATACTGGGAATTTATTTAAATGAAATCACTGATTACCATTGAATGACACTTAGTACATATAATATAACCATTGGTCATGACATTTACCCCATTTATATGCAAAATGTACCGTTGTGCACAGTATAATATATATAATACTAATGAACTGAATGCTATTACTTTGACCCCAACTGGAAAATCTTTATAGAAACGCAGTAAAACAGTAAAAAAGAACTTTTTGAAGTATAGCTAACAAAGACAAATAATAGTAATTACATCAAAATTATGAGTGTTTTACTACAAAGTAATGAACAAATAAATATGAAATCCTTACTGGTAAAAAAAAAAAATCATATTTTCAGTAAAACATAAATAAATCAATAAATAAATTAATTAATTAATGAAATCAAAACATCGAATATTTCGAGTGAAGTTGCAGGGAAAAAACTTACACATCACCGCAGGGTCGCAACTACATTTTATTCAGGCGGATGTGAAGACAAAGATCGGCGCCCAGTAATGTTACTTAACCTCATGTTAATTTATGCAGATGCTCAATAGACACTGATG
>NW_015112752.1:86541-147003 GCF_001443285.1 Poecilia latipinna | reverse complement strand
TATTTTTCACACAAAAAAGTAGTTTAGACTTTTAAATCTACATGTTGGGTAAAAGTTCACCAAATTTAGACTCACTCAGTTGAAAAATATGGTGTTTTATAAATGTTTTACTGAGAAATGTCCCAGATGGAGAGGTCATTTAGAGACATTTATCCAAAAATGTCTCCAAACTGTGCCAAATGTGTTTTTCACATCAATACTGGGAATTTCTTTAAATTAAATTGCTGATTATCATTGAATGACACTTAGTACATATAATATAACCATTGGTCATGACATTTACCCCATTTATATGCAAAATGTACCATTGTGCACAGTATAATATATATAATAATAATGAACTGAATGCTATTACTTTGACTCCAACTGGAAAATCTTTATAGAAACGCAGTAAAACAGTAAAAAAGAACTTTTTGAAGTATAGCTAACAAAGGAAAATAATAGTAATTACATAAAATTATGAGTGTTTTACTACAAAGTAATGAACAAATAAATATGAAATCCTTACTGGTAAAAAAAAAAAATCATATTTTCAGTAAAACATAAATAAATCAATAAATAAATTAATTAATTAATGAAATCAAAACATCGAATATTTCGAGTGAAGTTGCAGGGAAAAAACTTACACATCACCGCAGGGTCGCAACTACATTTTATTCAGGCGGATGTGAAGACAAAGATCGGCGCCCAGTAATGTTACTTAACCTCATGTTAATTTATGCAGATGCTCAATAGACACTGATGAAGATTCACTCACCTTATGATGTTTTTTATTTTTAGACTTTTATTACTTTCCAGGTCTGCCAAAAATTGTAAAGGACATCACAGATTTTCCTTCAATGACTTCAGGAGTCAATAGGTTTTTAAGATGTGCAATATGATGCAATTAGAGTGTTTGTGTTCTAGTTACAATTAGACAGAATTTTGATCAGATACATTTTCTTTTCTGTTTTCATTTCTGAAAATCCCTCTTAAAACTTGACTATTTTGGATTACAGTGAATAATAAAGAACTTAAATCCAAAATCCCAGCATGACATGAGATGAGATCAGAACAGACAACTCAAAATCAGCAGGGAAGACCAGAGCCATCCCACTGACATCAAAGTGTTTCAGTCACAAAGAGTCAAGACTTACAACAAACTAGCCAATACATTAGCGCCTCTGCTACATGATAAAGCTTCTTCAGGGAGAAAAACACTGGAATTATGCGTGGGCTTTGCTGCAACTCATCTTTAAGATGAGCTCTAGGTTTCATTTTTAATCCTCAATCTATTGAGGTTGATAGTTGTCAAAATAAAATAAAATCCAACAACCTAAAATTAAAATTCTACTATTTTCCCTATATCACATTGTGGCTGTTTCAGTTAAATTTCCTCTGTTGGCAGGGGAACTACATTTATTTTTGGGAGAACTTATGCTTATGCAGTTTCTTTCAAACATTTGAACAATTTTTAGACTGAGTCTGAACCCATTTTACTCTTGATGTTTTGAGATCTACAGGTTATTGAGGTGGGAATGATGTTTATCTGTTATTACAACTGAATGGCCTCCCTACAACTATGACTAAAGTAGATGCTGTATTGGTTGTGTAAAACATTCAAAGGCATGTAGCTGATATTCTGTTTCAGGGAAATTCAGTATTACTGCCTCCCTGTTTGTGTTACTTTCTCTCTGATTTACAATTTTGCTTTTGACAGATGAAAAAGGAAAGTCAGTTTTTTGTTTCTCAAATATCTCTTGCAGTCTAATACAAGCAGCAACCTGCCTGTTTTTTTTAAGAAATTGATCAAATATAAAGTTTGACCCAGTAACAGGGGAATTATATTTCTTTCTGATTTTTGCAATGTTAAATAGAACAACACAATTTCCCATCTGTTTCAGATTTTTCTTACATATTATCAACAGATTTCTTAGAAAATGCATTCGCTTCTGTTTTGCTGAAATAAAAGTGTCAGAAAGTTGGATGACGCAGAATACAAGCTCCTCAAATGACGGTTTAAATATTTTCCAACCGAGAACCAACAACCACAGGCAGTACTATGTCTGTGGTATCTACAGTTATGTTAAACCTCGTTTAATGAAATACTCTCTCAGCAGAGTGATTAATGGAAAGCTGAAGGACAAAAACTTACATCTTAATTTGAATTCTATGTGAAAGGACGGAGGGATCAGAGAGAAAAGAAGTTATTCAAACCACCAACACGGTTCCGTTTCAGTGATGCTCTACTGCCCCCTTCTTGTTAATGTTTGTCATTGCAAGTCTTGGTTTCTTGACTAGCAATATATGGTCTTTTAAAGCCATCTGGTGGGGAGCAAAGGTAATGCATCTGAGGAACTTATGGAAAAATCTCAACTGAAATATTGAACATTCTTCTCTGAAGCTCTGTTTACATACATATTCTCCTGATCAAAACCATGAGAATCAGGAATTTGCTGGATGATAACCAGATTTTAAAAAGATCTTCAAATAGCTAAATAAAAAAAAATCATGAAGAAAATATTGTGGAGAAGTTATTTTAATCTGCATTTAAACTCAAAGCTGCTGTTACTTAGCCAATAAAGTTTACTAAAAAGTCAATACATCATAGTATACAATACATTATTATTATTTTTTTGTTTGTTTGTTTTTTGTTTTGTTTTTGTTTTTTTGTTTTTTCATCAGGCACTCACACTGTCATAACAGTAGCAAAGACAAAAGGACTTTTTTCCCCATCTAAGCATTTGAATCTGGATCACTGTAAACATGTTTCATTGTTATTAGATGTATTTCCTAGTAACCCAGACTTCCATTTTTTTTTATTTTGTTTAAAACAAAATCAATTTGTAACATATTAAATCAGCACAACTTTTTATTTATTTTTTTTACATAGGGTTATATTGCTGCTTAAATTTGTCAGTCAGAACTTTTACAAGTTTTTGATGATACCTGTATAACAGGTTACCACAAAATAGAGTAATAGTAAAAGTGTGGCGCTTCTTTACAAAAGCTGGGGGGAAAAAATAATTTCAATCTGCTCTGTTTTTAGCTCAAAGAATATTTGAGATTAAGGAAAAAAGGAGATTAAAAATCCATGCAACTGTTGTAAAGAGAACATTATATTGTAAGAGATTTACGTCTCTGTGTCAGCAGAGCGGACTCTTACCAAGTTGGTGGGCCTTTCTGAGGCAGGAGAGGGAAGCATTAAGTCGGGCACATTCTTCTTCGTTGGCACCAAACTTCTGCAACAGCTCACACACCTGCTCCTCACTCATGTCCAGTAGGCCTTCTAGATTAACCTCACCTGCATTCATCTCCTGAAAAGCATGCACACAACAGACACACAGTACCGTTGGTGTTTATCACAATGTACAGAAATTACAAAAACAGCACCTTTATACACCACAACAAGATTTGTAAAGTGCCAGAAATGGGTCATAACGACGTGTTCTTTGCTCCTTCTGTGGCCCAAACTTGAAAAGTCGGCTAAGGCTGGGAAGAACTGCAAAACTCATGGTTCTTTTTCATTATTTTTAGCAGATACGTGTCTACTTGGCTATATAAAAAATTAAATATAAATCACCAGGGTATTAATAGAATAATTTGTTGGGGAAAAAAAGTCCTAGACATTTGCAGTTTTTCTTAGTCACTTTGGTGCATTTCTCACATCACTTAGCATTCGCACAATAGCCGTGCATTTCTCAAAACAATACAAACTGCAAAAATCCCCACTGATAATCTGCAAAAGCATTTCACTTGCTCAAAATGGATAGTTCATGTCTTATGTTAATACTGTCACTGTCATCAAAATGAAAGTTTCTGACTCCATCATTTATGAAATAAGCAAATAGCTTTGTCAAATCTATTATCAGTTTACTAAGTGTTTTTTAATGAAAAACGGGCATATCTCAGTGACACCATCTGAAATCCAGTTACAGCTTTTCTTGATTGCTTTCATGCAACTATATTTTCAAAATAGTTGTAGTACAGAAAATACTGCAAATGTAAATCGAAATAAAATCTGTAAGAAACTAAGAAATTAAGAAAATAAAAATATAATGTCTTACAGTATAAAAATACACACTATTGATACTCAGTTCACCTGAGAGAAACTGATCACTTTTGGACATTTTCAGGATAAACTGGTAAAGAAATGTATAAAATTTGCTTGAGAGATTTTAACAACTAGCTCAGCATTTTTGAATGCAATTTCTAAAGCAATGAAATAAAGAGTAATAGTTTTATACTACAACTCAGCATTCAGTACAGTTCTTTTTGGCTGATATCATATTAGCAAGTGATAATGTAAAACAATTTACTTGGAAAAAAATTAGAATCTGCTACTATAATGAGCACAAATTACTATATATATATTGTGGAGGTTGAAGTAGCAGCTATCATCATTTTTATTCTTATCAAATAAATGCACCAAAGCAATTGAGAACAACTTTGGAATTACATATTAAAATAATACTTTAAGATACTTTAAAATAAAATTAAAAACAGATTGGAAAAAACATCAACCTTAAAATCTAATACATTCTGAAATGCACAAATGACTTAGACAGCAAAGTCATTCCTTCCTGCATCAGAATTGTACAAATTGAGGACAAATTGCTGTATCTATCAAAATGAAATGTATGGGGAAAAAAACATATGTATGTATAAAGCATTTCCTTTGAGTTTTCTACTGTATGTGTGGCTTTTATTGGTCTCTCAATGTTTCCAGTGGGGAGAAATGAAACAACAGAGAACTACACATCACCTCTGCGACTTCCTTCCTTAAGTTGACAATGCGGAACCAGTGGTCGAGGCGAGGGAAGTCTTCCAGCTCTGCACTGCGCTCCTCTAAGGCCACTTTGCACTTGCAGGACAGCTGGCGGCTGAAGTACTTCACCAACTTCCCCTGTTAAGGTCAAACACGGTTAGGAAAGTGATCCAAATCCATACAACATTTAAATACAACAAATTGTTCACTAAAGCGTTGTATATTGAGAATAAAAAAAACTTCTAAATAGGTGAAAACAGACATTAAACACTGGTTGACAGCACAACTCACACAAAAGAACAATTTAAGGGAAAATTTAAGACAAGACATTGAAAGAGCCTGTAGAGAGAAACCGTTTCATAAACTGTAAGAGCTTCAGCTTCATCTCTAGGAGCAGCTGGTCAGCTGACCTTAGAGACCGAGTTGGAGAGAACAGATGAAGCAGACAGGGTGGAGGAAGGTTATCAAGACACTTCAAAACAACTCAAAGAATTCAAAACTCAATTGTGTAGCAGATTGACAGTAAACGAAAACAGCCAGAACAGGAGTGACATGAAATCATCAGTGTGATCAAGCAGAAAGATTAACTGGTTGCAGGGAGAGAATACAAGGTTCTACGAAATGACGCCAACACTAAAGAATAACTAGACCCAAGAAATAATTAAACTAGAGAAAGAAGGAATAACTAGACACAAGAAATAAACATAATAAACCAGAAACACTAAGAAAAGTCTAAACCAAAGTAAAACAGAAATCAGAGAAAGGAACCCAGCATCCTGAGAAATATACCATTAAAACACTGTAAGGATCAATTGTATAGTGCTGGAGAGAATATGTTGTTTCTGAAAAATAGGATGGAATAATTACTTAAAAGTATTTTTATTTTTCAGTTAACAGTCCTCTGATAAATATTCCAACTTTTAACAAAATGATGTTGTCTTATCCACATTGTCATCAGAATCAGCTTTATTGGTCATGTTTGAGCACAAACAGGAAATTTAACTTCAGTTCTACTTTGCTCACAATGCACAGACATTTTATACATAAATATATAAACTTGGTTAAAATTTAAACAGGATTCTGATGCTGTGTGTTTTGGTTTTGTCCTGATTGGAGCCAAACTGCCACCATAGTATAAAGTTTTTCACAGCCTGTAACAGGTTTTCTTCTAGCTCCCCATTTATTTCTTTGCATCTTCCTTCAACGCTGACTCTGCGTCTCTATCCAGCATGATGCAGCTATAAGCTTAGAGCATGTGCAGTGTTCATTTTCCTGTTAATGTGTAGGTCAGAAAGTTTAATTTTGGTGTCATTTGACCAAAGTACTTTGTGTATGCTGTGGCCCAAACATGGCAAACTGCCACAGAGATTGTTATGACTTTCTTTCAACAATAGCTTTCTTCTTATTCTAATGTCATTTAAAAGTTGTCCTGTCAATAAGTTCTCCCACCAACAAACCACTGAGGCCTTTACAGAGATTTAATTCAACACATGTAAACTCTACTCACAAGTTAAAATGGGCTCAATAGACTCAACAGTTCTCTATTTTCAAAATAGAAATGTGACAGACATGTATCTTTCTCTCTGTTACAAAATTAGGCTCTATTTTGTGTTGGTCCGTCACATAAATTCAGTGAAATGTACTAAAGATTGTGGTTGTGACACAGGAAAAACTGTGAATTATATAACAATATGAAAATAGAATGAATCCACATGAAAATAATAAGGAGTCTTTTATGTTTTTACTGATTCTGTATCTTTTAATACCAAATTAGAAAATAGAAACAAATTTTAAGTTGGAATGTAATGGAAGCACAGGCTTCAGAGTAACAGTTTCCCCTAGTGGTGACAGATTAAAATTGCAACCTGTCAAAATAGAACCTTTCCACATAAAACATTGAATAGAGTTGAATTCTTTTATCCTAGAACATTTTATTTTCCCTGGAAATTTTCTTCAGTGACTTTTGTAATTACTGGTATGGTTAACCTTTATGTTATTTGTTGATATTTTCTCCTCAGAAGACACATGTACAGTCAAATATGAAAAACAGCAAAACGTACTGCAACCAAGGAGCACATTTTTAATAAAAGAGCTAGTACTAAAAGTCTTGTAAAAGGTAGTGAGAGCAGGAAAAAAAAACATAACTGTCTATGCATACTTACATGCAAAAAAATTTCTTTAATGAAATAATAAAAAAAATTGCTGCTACAGGAAGCCAGAAAAGCAGCTATTTATAATTTGAAAGCCAGCAACATTTGAGCTCAGAAACGTTTAAAAAAAAACTTTAAAAATTAAACTTTCTCACCTGACCTCAGTTTTCACCATGAAGGCTTTGGGTTTGGATCAGTAACATTTACTGTTTTAAAGTTTTTATATGTAATACTGTCATTTTGCTTTTATTAAAAATGGTTACATACTGTACATGGGGCAAAACAAATCTATTATGTTTTAAGAGATAAAGTCTAAGCAGGTGAGTTTGAGAGAAAAAACTGATCAAGATTTTTTTATATATATTTTTTCTGTTCTTTCCTAAATTAATTATTAGAAAATGTTTGAGTTTAAAAATACAAATGTCTTAAACTTGTGAAGGTACGGCTGTAACGTGCTGCAAGAGCAAATTCACATGTTAGAAAAGAACATACTGAAAAGGATCTTAAATACCTGAAATCCTGCAGCCAAAAAACATTTTGGCTGCAGGATTTTGAGCATAACTCAATAATGATATAACAAATAATTCAATTGAAAAACCTTACCTCAGTCAAAACTAAAATAATGTAATCATAATCTAACAGCAGAACATTAAAACAGATTTTTGTGGGCTTGTAATAATATGAGCATCCCACAATAAATATGCTCAACACATAGAGGCCATCAAGGAAACAAAATAATGTGAAATTATGTCATTAAAACGTATTAGTATGCATAACTGCTCAATCAAAGGCAGATATGTACAATTTAAGAGAATGAAGGTTGTATTAAACCATTTATGTCACTTACATCCCCTCTGAAATGCTTCATTACAGCCAGCTGTCAGGAAACTACTTGTCCTGACTGAATGACGCAGTAGAAGCTCCTCACCACTGCTGAACCAGGACATATTAATGTCTTTGTTACTAAGGAGTTTTTGGTCTGATTGAAGACAATGGTGAGGGCCCACAGAGGGTGACGTGATGCTTGAGATTTAGATGATGCATGTGGATGGCCCAGTTCCAGAAGTACACCTACAAAATGACTGCTAGAAAATAGACATTGCTGGCCTACATCAGTGCATACCAAAGTAGAAACCAGTGGAGGAGGGACCAGCAAGTCACCTCTGAATGCAGAAAACCCTCCAGTAAAAGCTGCCCACGGCTGCTAACGCTCTGCCTGATAAGGCAGCTGCTCAGTCCACTCCTACAGAGAGACACAAATTTACCAAAAAACTCTTACTGTGGCTCTCACTCTTACCGTGCAAGAAAATTCCTTCTTAAAATGTATAGAACTGATTTTCTAAATATGTGTTCAAGTATCTGAACAGTACATTTTTGGTTTTTTATTTCAGTCTAATGTCTTCTTGTTCATCACTCATTAAAGTCTGCACTCAGAAAAACAAGTAATTTAAATGCCATTAAGATAATTTAGCTATAAGTTGTTCATTTTGTGTGGATTACAGAAATACAATTGATCTGATCTGACTAATTGTGGTCTGCAGTTAGGGGCACCGCTTGCACATTTGCTTAAGAAATTATGAAAAATTGATCTTTTTATTATATTCACCTCATCTCACGCTGAATTTTTTAAAAATCTCATTTAAATTGATTGACAATAATTTGTATACAATGGGAATGGGAGTCTGCAGTTCAAAAAATACCAAACTACAACAGATTTGCTTTATTTTAAAAGGCATACGAATTACATGAAGAAAAATGAAATTAAAGGTCACCTCAAAATACACAAACTATCCACATTTTATACAAGCTATGTCAGCACAGCCAAATTTAGACAAAAAAATAAATTTGAAACATATTTTGCCCAAAGATCCTGGAGATTTTACTTGATTATGGTGCCTGGAAACTATTATTTAGCAAACTCTGATTTCCATGTTTTCCTGTGGTATATACATATAATGTGACAAAGAAGCTCTATATTTTCAGTCTCCATTCAAAACAGGAACAATCAGAGTGTAGAATGTGACTAAATTAGGTCAGTTGTGTGGTTTTAACAGATTTTACCTGCCAAACCTGTCCAGAACAGTCAAAGCAATAAAATAATATAAACAACAGGGACTCTACCAGACAAAACTGGACGAAGACCCACGTTTATGATACCACCATGCATGTATGGTAGAGAACTATTGCACAGGGTTGTATCTTGAACACATCCAAGAACACATACGGTTAACATGAGAACATGAAGAGTTTGCAGACCTGAGCGCAGTTAACTCAGCTGCTGTTCCCTTAAATCCTAGATTAAAGATGGTCTGAAGAACAGAAAACTATGTGGAAAACAGATTAATTTAATGAAGGAATATGTTAGAAAGTTGGAAATCACATTTTATTTGATCAAAAAACTGTTTTTCTTTGTTTTGTACCTGCTTTTTGTGCCACATAACCTTTTAAATGGCAGTATTTATGACATGAACAATGGTGGTTTCTGACATCTGTGAAATCTGCATTATTGTTACATTACAAAACTGTGCTGCAATTATAAAGCTCTGATAAGGCAACATGAAAACCAGAACTGATGGAACATACTGCACAGCATGTGTATAGACATAAGCTGCATTGACTTACAGGATAACAGCAACATGCCACAATTATCCACGGTTTTTGCACTTTATTATCTTTACCTTCTGTCTCTCCAGTTGCACACACAGATTTCTTCTGCCAGCAGCATCTTATAAATCATCCATTTACACACGTTTAGTGGCGAGAATGTGACTTTTACATTTGGCAGAATTGGCAATCCGGGAAAACCCTTGCTAAACAAGTTCATAAGTAGAATGATATCCAAGCAAATATCTCAAGAAGCTATTTCTTGCTGCAAATATTCTCATGCTTGCAGCATCTTTTACATGTTTTGACATGGATAATAATGTGTTTCACATTAACTAGAGGTGAAGATGATGGTGAGAACAATGGCATCTATTGCATTGTTAACTAATGTCCTGTTTTTTTATTAATAAATTGAAAAGTTAATTCAGTTTTGCATTTTTAAATACAGCCCACACATGTCAGTCATTTTACATGCACCATATTTCTGTTAAAACTGGCTGAAGCTGATTGCTGATTTTCTACAACGATGCTGTTCCTTTAAGAACCAAATGAAATCTGTTCTCTGCGAGGAAATGAGCTACAGTGACCGCTCCACAACTGCCGTTCTGCTAATCCTGACAAACTGGAACGCTTAATGAATCTACAGCAGGCTGTCACTTCCACCGCAGCTTCAAACTATCTCTCCTACAGAGTTCCTACACACTTTTTCTTTTTAATCTATTTTATATCCATTTTACTTTTCAAAACTCAACAGTATTCCAGACGTTTCTTCTTTTTCCTTCATTTATAAAGCATGAATAGCAAAGTTTAGTATCAATTTATGGAAGACATTTCTTCTGTCATTCATGCTTGATGGACAGACATTTAGATAGATGGATCTGTGACTGAAAAAAGAAAAAATGCACGGATGAACATATAAACGGATGGACGGATATTTATACAACACAAAATTTAAATCGAAACATGAGGAACAAAGCCTTAAATATGTTATCGCAGAGGACTTCAACCCGGAGCATTAATCAGAAGAGGCCCATGCAGGAGGAACTGCAGAGATCAATAAGTTAAACTCAAGCTGTCAACAAGACAAAAATTAATTGTGATCTCCACAAATAGAAGTAGCCATATGTCAGCCATTTTTTAAAGAAAATCAAAAGAAGTACTGTTTAAGTTTGTCACAAATGATGTTGGAAACACATCAAACATAATCAGAAAATATAGCTCTAGACATAGACAGATTAAAATTTAGGCAATTTCATCTCGGAAAAAAGTAAAAATTATTCATACTGCTTGAGATTTAAATGTATTTTTAGTCTAAGAAATAAGTATTATTTCCTATAAAAAAAAAAATAAGAGACACACTAAAACAATGCAAAATTAGTTGTAGTAACAGTAGTATCAGCTTAAAAGAAATTATCTTGACATTCATTAAATGTGACATATTAAAAACAATTTATATCCTTCTTAACAAACTCAAGTTGGGACAAGAAACTTGTTAAAGTTAAAATACTACCTGGAGGTGAAGAACTATTCCAAGCATAAAATCACAACAAAAGACTTTAAGATATGAGGTCACATTAGTGAAAATATGAATCCTCTGTTTCTCACACTGTCACTAACAAGGACAATGTAAACACTGTCTTTCTAATATAAAGTGTTTCAAGATGATGTAAAACTCATTCAGGTGTTTCCATACAGGATTTCTAGCATTAAAAGTTATTGGAAGATGTGTGGTGTAAGAGGAAATACTCAAATGGTTTGAAAAGGATATTCTGTTTTCTGCTCATCCAGTCTGGTCTCCATGAAATTGCTGTGATATCTGTGATTTTTTTCACTGCAACATTGTATGCCAACTGGTGATTTAATTTCTGCATGAAATCACATCAATTTCACAGAATTATAAGGAAATTGAGATCATGTGTTAAGTGTCATCCATCTGTCAGACCCTAGACAGAGCAAAAGTTCAAACTAATAAATGTACTATAATGTGATAGAAAAACTCATTTAGCTTGCTAAGAAAGGAGCTACAACAACAGCTTCCAGTGTTGGGGGTGTCCAGCACACTTTTAGTCATACAAACCCCTAAGTGGACCATGTTTAGATTATCTCTCATGAAGAGAAACGTTTTTAAATGGAGCCTAAGCTGTTGAGTCTGTTTGTGGTGTAATTTAAAACTTGATTAACTGCCTCGTTGGTGTTGCTCGTATGTAATTAACTTCCAGAAGACTTTTACTTTTTATCCTATCTTCTTTAGTTGTGCCTCAAAAGTAAGGTACAAATAGGTTACTTGTTCTTTTGGTCTCGGTCAGACTGTACTTTATATGACCCTGTTTGCCTCAAGCAGAATGAACTTTTCCTCCCACTGAGCTACAATGCTCCAACTGTTCCTCCTAGCCTTTGTAAAAAAAAATCACCATGGTTCCACTTTGACCCTAAAAGTTTATCTGAAATTTATCTCTGCCAGGGTTTTGTCCACCTGACGGAACTGAATATGAATGAAGCATTGTTAGAAAATTTGTCTTCTTGATTTCGTTGATTGTGCTAAGATGGGTAGAGTTGGTTCTGTGGTCAAAGAAACATGCCTGGAATTTTATCACATGTAAATTTTTTGACATTGAATAATTTGGAAAGTTGCCAGTGTTAAAGGTTTTTAGCTTTAGCAGTAGAGCAGACCACTTGATAAGAAGAAGAACTGAACTTGATGGACTCAACAATGAACCATAAAAATATCCTAATCTAAGGCACAGCTTCATGGAATCAGATAAATAAGAAGCTTGCTCAGGTGACTCTCTCTTAAAGCACTGTTGTAAAAATGACTGTCACTCATGATGCTCCATCTTACATTTTGCTAGCAAGAGTGTAAATATCTCAAAGGAAATCCTGATAACCAGTATTTTTGTTTGTTGTTTGTTTTTCAGGCCTCCTATCAATCTTCCCTCACCTATGAACAAGACCTCAAGATACTCAGACTCCTGTTTTGCAGCACCAAAATCCTATTTGGCTTTAATTTGTGCATTAAAAATAATTATATCACATTTCTCCATCTGTATAGAAAGGTTCTTGTAAAAAAATTTAGTATGTTAAATGTATTCCACATGTGTCTAAGGGATGCCACCAACAATGTGTAATTATGCTAATGGAAGCTAGTGTAACACATCAGACATCTAGGTGACAATGGAAACACTTTCGTGTTCAAAGAAAATGCTAAATATTGAGACTGATGACAAACATTTGGTATTTTTATGACAAAACCAGATATCATATCATGTATTTCCTCATACACACAGCTTTCCACACAATATTACTGACACCAAGAGGAAAATGTCCCTAAGAAGATATATAGAAAACAACTAAAGTGAAAATGTTGGTGACAAGGGCAGTGCATATGGACCAGAACAGTGCAAATGTCAACATATGCCTTGGGGCTAAACAGGCACATGAAGTCGCTGTAAAACAAACTTCTATGTATGTCCAGTTTTTCAGGGTAATTTGTCTGTAAGATTATTAAAAATGTCATTCCCAAAAGCCAACATACTACAAAAATTCTGCTATAAACTGGACAAGAGGAACGGAACAAAGTCACAATTAAGTCTCAGTTCTTTCCACTCAAAGTCAAATAGTGCAAGTCACAAAGTTCCAACTCTTTAAATTTGAAATTTAAGTTTTAAACAGACTTGAACAGATGTAAAATGTATTTGCAAAGTAATAGAAAAATATTCCTTAAATATTCTGAATATATATATTTATCTGTAAGAAAAAGCAGCAAGTGCAACTAAAAAGGTGATGTAGTATTTTACAAAAAATATTCCAAATGATGACAAAATAGTTTATTTTTAATTCTCTTCTTTTTTAAAACAAAGCTTTTCAATAGCTGTTTATTGTACAATTGGAATGTGGGTTGAACCCGATAGATGCTTCAATTAACTTTTATTTTAAGATATTTTATAGTTATATTTCCACAAATGCATATATTTGCTCTTACTCAATCTTTACTCTTATTAAATTATTATAATTTATTATTATTTTGTTTTTAAGTTGAGAACAACACTTTTACAAATGTTAATAAAAAGACATTCACCATTTGCCCATGTTTTTCAGGCGTTGCTTTAGTTGTTCCTAAATCTTTGAAACGTGGGGGGACTGTAGTCTAAATTTAATAACAAAAGAGCTGTAGCCAACAACAGGATGTGACAGTCAAAAATTGTCACTGTGGGTGGAAATTATGTCAGTTTTCTTCTATGATTGACATAAACAGAATCTAAATGCGACCAAAGCTTTTTAGTTATTGTAAAATTCCTATTATTGCAAAAAAATTTCAATTTCAAATTATTCTGCAACCTGGATAAAAACAGCAATACATCAAGAACAAATTGTGTGTAATTTACACTTTAAGATATCTGTCACCAATTTAAATGTTCCTCACACTTAAAAAGACAAAAGAGAACATAGAAAGGACATCAGTCATCCCTATATACACACACACAAAGGAAACACAACAAATGGAGTACTCTATATGTGAAAAAACTGAAAAGAAAAATGACCTCATATAAATAAAATATGAGGTCAAAAACTGTTCTCAGTTCTGAGAAACAACCAGCTGGCAAAACGAATGAATGAACTGCTAATCTAACATAATCTATGTTAATCTAACATATGGCAGATTAATATTTGACTATTTATAGTGAACACATAAAATATTTTGTAAAATGATTACTGAAATCACAATAGGTTTGGTTTTCTCAAAACTGGCAGTTTTGTTTGTTTGTTTGCTTAGTTGGTTGGTTGGTTTGTCATTTCAGCTTTTATTTTATTTTATTTATTTATTTTGTAGTATGGACTTATTTTTCCCCAGTAGTAGCTAAAAAACAAACAAATGGGTCTTAATATCAGTAGTAAGATTATTTATACTAAATTAAATTGTATTAAATTACCATCAGCAAATAATAACTGCAACTTTTGTTTAGCCTGTGTTGAGATGGCAAAATGCTAGATGAAGTTTTTGCCTAAATTTAGTTCTAACATCACAGTATTACAAAACAACAACAACAACAACAACAACAACAACAACAACAAAAAACACAAATAACAAAGAAAACAATTGAAAAGATCTCAGGATTTACATAAAAAAGGCAACAGTCATTCTCATGACTCGTGAACTCCAACTAGCAAGGCACAAGTCAGCTGCAGTTAGCACAACTTGGCATGGCTGCATTCAAGGTGAGGAAATCCTCACCCTTTGCAAATAGTTTTTGTGCAGTATTTTGAGAAAAAGGTTGAAGAAAATAAATGGGAACAGACTAGACAATACATTTTCATAAGAATTAGAAGAAGCTGACAAGGCTAAAGTTGCCTTCATACTTGCAGCTTCACTTGTGGTTTATTAGCTAAAATATATGCACAGCTGGAACTTGAAGGTAATAATTTTACAATGCTGAATAATTCTTTAGAACACAGTTTATGATTTGTATCTCATACCAAAAACACAGAGCTAAAGATAAAACTTCTGTCTTCCAGTTTACAGCCAATCTAAAGGGCTATTTCAAGAAATCTGCAAGGCATTTAATCATCTCTCATTTAAAATCTAAATGGCTCAAATTTAAACCAGATAATAAAGTTATCTAGTTCATTTATGCCGTTTACTTTTTTATTTTTTTTGCATTAAGGCCACCAGGGGTACATTGTGTTCTGCTTCAAAAATAACTGCATCCCAAAATCAAACCTGGTATGGATTATGCTACATTGATTATAGACTACAAAACATCAGCTTCGATTGGTTTTAACTCCACTTTATTTAAAAAGATGTTCTTATTGAGAACTAGGACTTTCTGCTGAGCCACACTGAGTAGTCAAGCATAAAAGGTCAGACGCATGACCAAATTGAAAGTCTTCCAAATGTGTTTTTGAACCAGATGCTCCACATTCAAAGTTACTCAACTTGAAAAATTTGTGAGTTTTGTAGCATAACTTTAAAGAAGAATTAAGATTACTATTACTGCAACAGGTTTGGAGAAATTTCCAAAACAATACTGTATTTAGCAAACCCATCTTGACATGAACAGATTACATGTAAAGTAATTCATAAATCATAAATGTTTTGGACATACTTAGAGCTAACAAATAACTGGCTTTCATCAATGCCCTTTGCAGTCAGTAGAAATGTATGTCACATTAATGTGAGGCAGGAGGCCTGTGTCTCTATGTTGGAGCAAATATCTTCCTATTGAAACTCTTCACCTGTAAAACTTCACAGGTAGTTTATACCCACGCATTCTGCCTTTTTGTGTATTTTAATGAAAACTTCTGAAACTTTTCTTGCAACAGTTAAAAAAGTATTTTAAAACCTGATTTAGAACTGTCCATGCCTCTCACCCAAAAGTCACTAGAGATAGACCACAAAGAGTAGCAGGATGGATTGATGGATGGATACTATGCAAAATACTTTTAAAAATTAGAAAAAAAGAGACTGTACGGGCAGATTTTACAACATAAGAAAAAAAAGTACTCTTATCGAAAGAAATATGCAACTGAGTATGACAACAACTTATAAAATGTACATAAATGCCTGCATATTTGTGCCTAAAATCAACAACATTCTACTTACAAGAATATGGAATAGATGGGCAAGTAATTGCAGGGCTTTTATGGTTATAAAGTCCACAAATTAAGCTTTGTGAAATGCTTATTATTTGTCAGAATCCAATTTGCAACATACCCCAATAAATGGCAGTCTAAGATACAGCAGATTAAGAAGTTTTAGGCAAAAAAATTGATGTAGACAAGTTATGTCGTCTCAACACAAAATCAAGTATTTCCTACTATGTCATACCTCCAAAATTAGTGACTTAAAAAACAAATAAAAAAAACAATTGGTGTTACCCAATAATTCCTACAAAATAAATATAACTGAGGAAATTGTTTAATTTACAATCTACATTTTTAAGTGGATCTGATGGTTTACAAACTTTGATTTTGAGTTTCTATGAGACAGAAATATGATTACATTGCAGCTAAATGCCTGTTTCCTTTAGCTGCTCTCCAAAAGGAAAAACACAAGAGAACATGTAATTCAAGTAAGACAGACTAGCTGAGCATTGATCCCCATATCATATGTCAGGAAATTGCTACAAGCAAGCAGCTACTCAGCTAAATTTGTAAATACATTAAGAGCAATAATCCAAAAGTTTAAAACACATCTAACTGTGACACGCAAGAACCAAAGTTTATCTTGCCACAACATACAGTGAATATAATGGAGAATTAGATTAAAAATGTCCAAAATGTATTTATTTAGTAGCTGAAACGCATTGCATATCTGGTGTAGAATAGATGAAGAATTTCTGGAAAAACACCTCATGCCCACTGTTCAGTACAGGAGAGAAGCTATGATGCTGCGGGCCTGTTTCTCTTGCAAAAGGCTAGAGATCTTCTTATAGTTTCAAATAAACTGATAAACTCTTTAAAATGGCAGGAAACTTTACATTTCATTCTGCCCTTTGCCAGAAAGCCCTAAAATGCTCCAACATAAGATCTTTCACCATACTTGTGGTCAAATTAACAGAAATGCATCACCAGTCACAACATTAACTTTCCACCATAGTCGTCTCAGTCCCCAGGTCTAAATTTAACAGAAAGCCAGTAACCTGATATGAAATATTATATGAGACTGTTATTGTCTTAAAACAGCTGAATAAAGTGTTACATTAGAATGTCGCTTTAGCTTAAATCTGTTTTACATGGGCTGTAAATAAATGTGTTTGCTGTTATATCAATAATAACTACATATTTAAATTCATTTGGAAAGTCATCCAGAGTCCAAGAAATGTTCTCAAGTTTGATCTTTTCTTTTTGTTGTGGCACAGACAGGTCAATCAATAGCATCTTTAAGAAAATATTTCAAAACGATCTGCCAAGGAAGATTGTGAGATAAGTGTAAGCTCAAATCCAACACCCATAATGCTTTGCCAGACACTCTGAGAACACGGTGAACATTTATCTTCACACTGTAGCCTGCCTGCTAAGTGCTGGCAGCACTCACTTAACAATGGTTCTCTTTTGTCTTGGAAAGCATTCCTCTTTCATCACCTCTATACTTAACAACTCAGACGTAACGCATCTCAATATGTTTGTGTGCATTGTAACATATTCCTGTGGGGATCAATGTGTGGCACTCACAGGTGACTTTATGGCTGGCTATTTTTAGTGCCATATCTCAATTATAATCCAACTGGGACTGAGTGTGTTTTTGATGAAAGACACAGATTCTCGGTGCTGACTTCATGAACACCTCATTGCACTTAATAGTGTTTGTTTTAATCTCTTGAGACATCACCCAGAAACATTCTCACAGGTCCTTAATGCTGTGCGGTCCGCGGTGCTCCATGGTGAGTTTTCCACTCACCTTATCGCACTTTATGGCATGCTTTTTAACGTCCTTGTCATCACCGGCTGCTTTAAGTGGTCTCAAACAAAAAACATCGAGGTATTATGGGTATTACGTAACGCAATTTACGGAATACCCCACGGGCCAATTAAGGGATAACGATATTTTGTAACAAAGTCAGTAATCTGCCAGCCTTGCATAACGCCGGGGTCTGGATGCGCCGTGATACAGCAGATGCGCAGGCTGGCGTGCTGGTAATGGATTGTAAACACGGGCAGCCTATAGGCCTCGGCTGCCTTGCTTCAGATATTATTCTGATGGAGGAGAGCCACCTTCTCTCCCCGCCACCTGCAGAATGCGCAAGTCTCTAACAGCCCACTGCAGCCCCGTGGCCTCTTGATTTACTGCACCACACAAAAACAGATAGCAAAGAGGGCTTTGGCAGCAATCTTTGCATATTAATACAGTGACAGCACAATGCCATGTTGCCCCGCTGGAGGAAAAAAAAAAAAAAAGAAGAAACAAGCACATATAAATATGCAGAGTGGCCTAGAAAGAGCACGGTGTATTGATGGAGATGGAGGTACACTGGGGGGAAAACGGTGCTTACCTCCAGCGTTCGGATCTCTTTTTGTGTCAAGTCGTTGGATGTGGCACATTTGGTCCGTAAACCCTCCAAACTGGAAATGCTTATGTCTATCATGTTTTGCACCAACTCGCACTGCTGCAAGGCTTTCTGCAAACTCAGATGCTGCTCCTCGCTTTTTGTCATCTCCTCGTTCATAGTTTAGCGACCGATGGATGTTATATTTTTTTCCCTTTTTGCACTTAGAAAATAAACAAAGAAGTAAAATAGGAAGAGGGGAAAAAATAAGAATAATTCAAAAAAGAAATGTGGAGGAGCCCATGGAGCAGAGCAACCTGCAGAACGCCATGAAACGAGATGTTGCAGGTTTTTTATTTGAGCCGCGAGAGAGTCGACTCCATTGTAACAGTCCTCGTAGTTTCCTGCTGGATCATCAAGGTGTCTCTGGATGGATGCTTAGATCAAGCACGATGTACAGACACCGAGCGGGACTACACGGCTGGACGCAGCATCCATCGGGTGCCCCCTTCCTTTCAAATGGTTGTTAGAGAGAAGAAGAAAAAAAAAAAAAGAAAAAAGAAGAAGAAAGCTGATGCTGCTCAGCGCATCATAAGCAGACGGATCGGGAGGAAAAGCCTTGTTGTTGGTTTAAAGGTTCTGGTGTGTGGACTGAATGCAGGTCTCCCTTGGCAGCAGCTGCATCCCGGTTCGTTCCCACCACACCGACATGTTTCCTGTCAATCAAACCCACAGCAACAGCATCGCAGCGCCCAGGCACAGCCGTGAGGGGCCGCTCTCGCGAGAGAAAGTGCAGCAGAAGACCTCAGTCTGCAGGACTGGACGTAAAACTGGGCTATTTTCTAAACTTTTGATCAAAAATACGTTTAGAATGCCCGAAAAAATACTTTATAAAGAGGTTTGTTTTTGCTTTTATTTATTTATTTATTTATTTATTTATTTATTTATTTATTTATTTATTTATTTATTTTACAAATTATTTGTAGAATAATTTGTTTCTGCTAAATAAGTATTAATAAATAAAACAACTGGGAAGTAATTTACTTCAGTATTTAAAATATAATAAGCAAATATAATAACATAGTGGAATAGAATAGCAATAATGATAGATAAATAAATAATCACTTCATTGATATACCATTGCATCCTGAGAGCAGAGAGAAGCAATTACCGCACATCCGTTGTGAGGCTACAACCATCACTTCTACCAACAAGCTCATGAGTCATTAAAACTCAGCTTTCTTTCTTTAAACTTCTATAATCACCTGAACATTTATTTTAATTTTTACGTTCTACTTTAATAACTGTTCAACATTGTTTTTCATATGTTGTAAATTTGCCCTTTCTGTATTTATTTATTACTTTTGCGTGAATATCAATTCTCCCTTACATTTTATTACAGCGTGCAACGTGCAACTGTTGTCCCGCCCATTTGAGACCAAAATGCGTCACCCGATTGGTTGTACGGCATGACGTTTAGACGCCAGTTTCTTTGCTGAGCGCGGCAAACATAGCCATCGTCAAAGTAAAACGTATCCAAAAAACTCCGAAAGAGGACACATTTGATCTAGTTTTCTTCTTAACTGTTACCAAAATACATGGCGTCCACAAGCAAAGGGCAGTTACAGACCAGAAACCTACCATGGTGAGCTTAAAGTCTATGTTTATTGTCAGATACGGCTACGTTTATTAGCGTTAGCTAGCTGACATCAACAGTGTGTTTTTACGGTAACTCCTTACTTCATCAGATTATGTTATGTCTTCACTGTTCAAAGATTGTTGTTCTTTTAGATATTAAGATAAAAGCCGGATGTTAAAAGAAATATTCTGCTAGAAAACGGGTATAAATATTTATACGTACATATATGGAAGCACATGAAGCATTACCTGGGTTTTAGGTACAGGTTGACACATTGTACAGAAGTTTTGCTTCGAACTTGAGGAAAAGGAACAGACGTCACTCAGCCTGCAGAAATATGGAATTGAATTTATGTACCTTCAATGTCTAATTACGTCTGGTAATTGTTTACCATATATTCAAAGTGAACTTCGGATGTATACTATAAAAATGAGCAAAATAGCTCCGAGGGATGTGGAAAACTGAATCTGCAAAAGTTTAAAATTTTGAAATAGAAAAATGCGTTGGATCTCTGCATCTGAGAAATGCATGGTGATTATTTACTACCTGACAGCCTTTTGGAATATATCTAGTTATTATTTTAATATATATCAAAAGGTGTGATTTTATAATTCTCTCTCTCTCTCTCTCTATATATATATATATATATATATATATATATATATAAAGAAAGGGATAATACATTTTCAATCACAGCCCCACAAACACTGTTCTTGACAAATATTCACATTTGTGTAATACACTTTGTTAGGACACCAATCACATAAAGAAGTCTGATTTGTATCTCTTGTCAAATTTATCATGATAAACGATAAATTATACAATAAAAGCCCACACCTACTTTCTAGATGGGCAACTTAAAAAACTAAAATCTAAACTTATAAAAGGTCTGTTAGTTAAATGAGATGTTTTTTCAGGGAGATAGCTATTTTCACAGTTCTGTGTTTGGCATAAATAGACAATTTGCATCAGCTTACTTTTACAGCTTTCTAGTTTATTGTTGCAATCGATACCTCACAAGTTTTCCAAACATTTCCATATTAAAGTTGTCATAGAAGCTTATAATTAATAAATACTAATGGCAGTCTTGTATCCGTTTTCCATTCCAGGGTTGAAAAATACAGACCTCAGACACTGGATGATTTAGTTTCACACAAAGACATTCTGAGCACCAGTGAGTATTAGCGCTCCACGACAGTCAAAACCAATGAATAACTGTCTGTATTAAACTGATAACCTTGTTTGTGTTGTTTGCTCCTTCCTTGTCTTTAGTCCAGAAGTTCATCAGCGAGGACAAGCTTCCCCACCTGTTGTTCTACGGCCCTCCTGGAACAGGAAAGACCTCCACCATCCTCGCCTGTGCAAGGCAGCTGTACAAGGACAAAGAGTTTAACTCCATGGTGTTGGAGGTGCCGTTAAAATCCTTATTACTAGATTTTATTTTATTGCAGTTTGAAGGTTTCTTTTATTGCAGCGAGACCTTGTTTCTCTTTAGGTTTATGTTCTAATTGAACTCATTATATTTTGCAGCTAAATGCATCAGACGACAGAGGGATTGACGTAGTCCGAGGTCCTATTCTGAGTTTCGCCAGCACCAGGACTATTTTCAAGTAAGCAATACGCCCTACTTCAAAAAGCAAAAGCTCTGATTTGGTTCATTTCCTGAATGTCTGCATGTGGAAGCTGCTTCCCGTTTATGCATCCCTCTTATCTTCCAGAAAGGGCTTCAAGTTGGTGATACTGGATGAGGCCGATGCCATGACCCAGGATGCCCAGAATGCATTGCGACGAGGTGAGCCATCTGTTCTCCCAGGCATCGCCTACTGTGAACTTACACGGCTCACTGAACACACACATAATTTGGCTGCTTGTGAATAAATGTATCTGCTCTGCTAACCTGGTGTCGCTTCTCAAAAGTGGCACATTGAACAGATTTTAAGCATTAATTTGGGTTAAAGTTGAAAACGTTTTATTTTGGAAACATTTGTTTACTCCAAAACTTTGCAGTTGTATTATATTTTGATGACAGATGTAAAGAAATGTAAAGAAATTTTGCGCAACTTGTGTCTGATTTTGACAGATCTGCTTGTCAAAATGTGTCATGTTGAGAAAGCTTTAGTTACTTTTTAATCAAGTGCAGTTTCTGAAAAAAGGCTGACATTATATGACTTTGAAAATGTTGGGATGTTAAAGGTAACATTTTTCTCTCATGTTCTTCTCTCGTGTTCTTCTTTTATTGGTTATGTTGATATTCGCTTCCCCTTTTCTTATTGCTCTCTCTGTCTGTCTCAGTCATTGAGAAGTTCACAGAAAACACTCGATTCTGCCTGATCTGCAACTACCTGTCCAAGATCATCCCAGCCCTGCAGTCTCGCTGCACCAGGTTCCGCTTCGGCCCGCTGTCTCCGGACCAGATGAAGCCTCGACTGGAGCACGTTATTGAGAAGGAAAAGTAAGGAAACTTCTTGATTTCGCTGTTTCATTAATAGCGTCGACATTTATGAGAACCTAACTGCTCAAAAGATGTAAGAATACTGACCAAGAACAGCTGTTAATGAAGCTCCTTCTACTTTATAATTATTTATCATTGATTAATTACATTTTATGATAGGTTCAACTGCAGTTATCAGAAATAATAATAGCGTTTCTCCAGTCCAATGAATGTGCAAATGAATAGGATGATTTTATATTTTTTTTATGTACATATTGTGCATGTGTATTGAACACTAAAAAGACAACAGACTACTTATAATACGGCACATCAGTGCAGAGCAGAAACACAGACATGCAGCAATCACATTGCAAGGCGACAATTCAGTTGCCCAATTAACCACCACTTGTTCCAACCTAATTTTCATGTTTTGTTCATCAGCATTGACATCACTCCAGATGGAATGAATGCCATAGTCACTCTGTCGAAAGGCGATATGAGAAGATCACTCAACATCCTGCAGGTACGACTTGAAGCCGATAACTGCTGCTGTCAGGCGGCTTTAAACTGGACTGTGGATTGTATCGGGTGGAGAGCAACCTGAGCTGACTGCGCTCTGCCTCTCTGTGGTTTCAGAGCACCAGCATGGCGTACGAGAAGGTCACAGAGCACACGGTCTACACCTGCACCGGCCATCCTCTCCGCTCTGACATAGCCAATATCCTCGACTGGTGCCTCAACAAAGACTTCACTTCAGCTTATAAACGTATCCTTTCCTATTATTATGCAGATAATTCAGTAGCTTCAAGTAAAGGATTACTTTGCAAAAAGTTAGATACATAGGCCAGTTAGAATCTATAATTTTAGATTTATTCACTACTATTAGGTTTTGGAAGATTTCTGCTTTAACAGTTCTTTAACACTTTTTAAAGAGGTTCTTGAGCTGAAGACTTTGAAGGGTTTGGCTCTGCATGATATTCTATCTGAGGTGCATCTGCTCGTCCACAGAGGTAAGTTGTCTGGATCCGTATGTTTCCTATTGCTCCCTAAGCAAAAATAAATCCTACGATCTAATCGGGATCTATTTATCAATTTGTTCAATGTCCTTTGGTTTGGTTTAAACGGTTTAAAATACCACTTTAGAGTACAAGAAAACTGTTTTCTTCACATGTATTCTCAGACATTTTAGATACAACTTGGGTATTCCAAAAACACGATAAAAAAAAAAAAAACATGGTTCAGAATGGATAAGGCTGCAAAATGAGACTTGAGATTTAAAGAAAATATACTTTTTTTTTTGTATAAATCACAGTAGAATCACAGTTTCTGAAATACCAACTGACACCAGCAACCAAGACATTAAAGTCAGTTAAAAACAGCTTGTTTCCCTGTTCTGACGCTCAGGCTACAGCTTCTAGACATGTAGTCTTGTCTGGATGCTTACAGTTTAGCCAAAAATTTGGCTTAAAGTAGTTTTTTGTACTGTTTGCACACTGTGCATCAAAAAAATCTTCTACATTTTTTGGGGGAAAATGCTCGTTTTATCAAAGGTCTCAGCCCAGTCTGCCTGATCTGCCACTGGAGTGCAGGTATGTTTTGCCAGCAGAGGTCGCTGTAGCTAAAGCTTTGAGAAATGAACCCATTTTTGAAACAATTAGTTGAAGTGGTCTGGTGGCTCCCTTGAAGCTTGAAGCTTGATTTGCCCATTAATAACGTCAATCCTACAAAGTATGATTGCCTGCTAGCTCTAGAAACCAACTACTTTTATCAAACCCACCCATAGATCCATACATTGTGTCCAGAACTATGTTTATAGCTACAAAACGTTTCTTTGTATGGGAGACTTTACCAAATATTAGTAGGGCTGTATGGATGTATTTATCCAGTTTGGATTAGATTCACCAGATTCTTGTTATTAAAAGCCATTACAGCTGAATTTTGTATAATCTGTCCACTCTGGAAGTCGAGTGTCTGTAATGCATCATTAAAAGCCAGAAATGAATAACATTCACAGACATGTTAAACTATGTAATGTGGCTGAAGGGCGTCATAAGTTGACATTATTTTATCATTGTGAGGCTTCTGAACGAGGGCTGAACAATTAATCTGATTGATTATTGAAATAATTGTCAAATAATTTAGTAATCAATTGTTAAGTTGAGTATATGGACTCAGTTAAAGGCTGTTTACTAAAACATAATCAGAGCAGTAATTAAACCAAACTGTACAAAAGATGTTCATTTTGCCCTTAAGATATAAAAAATCCTTAATGTGTAAATATGTTCCACAAACAGGAGTTTCAGCTTTAACCTCGTTGAAATGATGCAGATGCATCTGTAGCTACAAATGATCAACTGTTTGCCAGAGAAATGCAATGTTATTTTATTTTAGGCAACAATATGTTTATTTATTTTTTTTTAAACGAGTTTAGTTATTTGTGTCTTGTAATGTTTTTCTGATATTGCATAAAAATGGCTTACATTTTTTTTAACGATTAAATCAATAATTGTTTGTTGCAGCCCTAATTTAAACCATTAATTCTGTTTTTCATGACGTCCTTTGGCATGCTTACTCAAAGAAAAGTTTTCTAAGGTGGTTTTTATTTTATTTATTCAAGTGGACTTTCCTCCGGCCATACGGATGGGCCTGCTTATCAAGTTAGCCGACATAGAGTGAGTATGATTACATCATCTAATAACAGTTGCATAAATATGTATTGATAAATACTACTTTTGCACCCTGTAATTTGACGTCTTTTTCAGATACCGGCTGGCGGCAGGAACCAATGAAAAGATCCAGCTGAGCTCCATGGTTGCAGCCTTCCAGGCCGTCAGAAACCTGGTGGTCAGTGAAGCCTCTTAAGAGTTAATCTAGAGGAAAACTGAGCCAATCACAGCTAGAATAAATAAAACTGGCAAGTCGACAACATAGCTGCTTCCCAAGCAGATATTTTGTATCCAACTTTAAACCACAAACCTGCAACTTATTGACTTTTCTTGTTCAGAGTAACAAACTGAGAAGAGAGTCTGTAATGTGCACCATGATGAAATGCTGGTCAATATTATCAAATAATCCACCCATCACTGTTTCAGAAAACAGTTCTTGGATAAATGTAAATGTCTTTTTCTTTCATCTGTTTAATAAAACTTTATTCTTTAGTCCAGTTTGGGGTTACTTCATATTAACAATTAACATGTGCAAATTAAGCAGAAACACACCTGCTCTTTGATACCACAGGAATTAGAAACATATTTACAGTTCCTATTTACACAATAAATTAGCAATATAAAATCGTAATACTCAAATCATATGTGAACATTTAGTTTATGCGTCTTATTAAAGTGGTAGTGCAATAAATGAAGTCCCTTAGTGCATCTAAAGTAGATTACATCATTAGATTCTTTTCATTAATCTCAAACTTCTCTCCTATGGGTAAACAAAAAGGCAAGTTTGTTAGTGTATAAAGTTACTAAGTTGTCAGATTTATTAGTCCTGTTTAGCTCTCCCAGTCCTCCTCGTCAGACGAGCAGCAGGTCTTGAGGCGTTCAGGGATGTTTCTGTAGGTGAGGTACTCCAGGATGCGTTTGGGGAGCGGCAGCGCCTCGATCTGGAACGTTGACACAGAGTGGCGTATTATGGAGCGGCAGAGGTGGCACAAACTGGGAACCGTCCGGGGCGTCCTCCAGAACCTCACATGGCCGTTTCTGGTCCTGACAGAGGAGAAGGAGATTCTTCAAAATTGCAGTTAAAGTGCAGTGAGAAAATATTTACCTCTACAAATTAGTCTGTTTTTTTTCTTAAGTTCAGCTAGAACTTAAAAAAAAGGTTTATCATGCAGCTAAGCTACATAGATGCCATTTCTACTCTGCAATCAGCACGAACATCTGTTTAGTTTTATTTTGGGTTTTACCCTGTAGCAATAACGCCCCCTTGTGGATGGTAGTTGCAGCAGAGTCCGCTGGAGTCTTGGTCTCTCTTTGTCTGCATTGTCATGTGTTTCTCTCCAGGTTCCCAGATTCTCAGAGCTCTGTGAAAACACAACGCATCGGTCTGAAATCTTTTGTCCGGTGCATTATACCATCCATCATCATGCGTTCAAATTAAACTGACAAAGACTTGCCTGTCATCAGTCACGATTGCCAAATGCAAACCATCTGGGGAGAACTGGATTGCCGATATTTGGTTTTGCCCATAATCTTCAAAGTAATCTCTGCACACACAAAAACAGAAGTCAGACCCTAAACACACCAAAATACAACAAGACCCCAGGAAAAAGGTAGAAACTTACGCAAGAGTGGCCAGTTTCTCGGCCGTGTAGGGATCCCAAAGGTCGATCCACCAGCTGGAGCCGCTGAAGGCGGCGGTGGCGAGAACCGCTCCGTCTGGAGAGAAGCTGCAGGAGGACAGGAGGCATAGCTTCTTATTGGTCCCTCCTCTTAGGTTCCTGATAAACGTGTATGAGCGCAGACTCCACAGGCACACCATCTGGTCAAAGCAAGATCAGGAAGAGTTAAGACATCTCTCAGTCTTACTGTTTTCCTAGCAGTGGGGATCGTTGTATAAATTGCAATGTAGCCAAATCATGTAACTTGATACTCAGTCACAGTCTGGGTTCATCAGTGGGTGTGCTGAATCTGGAGAGAGTTAAAAATCTGGGATTACTTAAGCAACAGCTGAGAATGTGTCATGTTTGCTCTACCCTGCTGCGCCTTGTGAACAGAACAAAGACGCCGAAGTTCACAACTCCCCGTCAGTCCTCCAACAACACAGGAGCAGATAATCAGAACACTGCCGGCTCAAGAGCAACAGGAAAATGTTCACAAGCAGTCTCTGTGTCCACGCATGTGGACGAAACCAAAGAAATCCAACGAGATATAAAGAAGAGAGTTATGGACTTCCACAATTCTGTCATCTGACACAATTTCCAAATGCCAGAGAGTTCAGGGGACTTCTGGTTTATTCATATAGTGAAGTGTAAATGTAATGAGACTTCACATTTTCAACAAAGGGATGACGAGTTTAACTTTTGGAGACATATTCTGTTGTCTGAAAGGGAAGTTTTAAACCACAGTGACCATTTTTATAATTGAAGAGAATCCCATCCAGTCTGCACAGTACAGGGCCAGCAGCATCGTGTTGGAGTATTTTGCTGCAGGAGGGACTGGTGCACTTCAGGAAATGCGTCGCAACATATGGGAAGCAGAAATGGACATTGCTTCAATATTTCCACACAAGCAATAGCCAGGTGGTCAAATTGTTGTAATGCGAAATGACCTGAAACTGAAAAGGTTTAGTCTGATTTAATATCAAAGAGTGAGAACGACGGGTCATGTATTTATATATACAGCGTCTCTAAACATCTGGTTTCAAATGCCTGTGTGTTTCCTCAAAGTAACGCATCCTGTGTTCCAGACAGTTCTGGAACTGCATGCCTTAAAGGCATGCAGAAATACATAAATAGTCTCCTTTGAGAGTTTCCATATGCAAATGTTGGTATTGATCTGAACACGTCGCGACAAATGTGAGGTAAGAAACAACTCACTCTGTCAAACCTGCCAACGGAAGCGATCATGCTGCAGTCAGATGAGACGCTGCAGCAGCTGATCCAGTCTTTGTGGCCAGAAAGCACCTGCACCTTTTTACCTGAAACGGGAAGAGGAAGAAAGTAAGTGAGCTCCTGGAGAGCGAACAGTCAGAGTCGTAGATGTGGAACTGTACACTGAAGAGAAAGGGAACACGAGTCCCTTAAGGGAACATGATGAGGCTCTAAATTAGAACAGGTTTGGTTCAGTTTGTACAGATAAAACAAAAGAGAAATGATGACAGAAGGCAGCAGTCAGTGCCAAAGTATTTGGAGCTTTATGTCGGTAAAAGCAAGAAAAAGCTGCAGCTTCCTTTTCCAAACTACCAAAAAAAAAAAAAAACAGACTTAGTATTCTGTTTAAAAAAATCAAATTGTGTACCTTTGTGAGCCAGGTTCCAAATCCTCAAAGTTTTGTCCCGGGAGGATGAGATGAGCTTGAGCGATCCGTTCTGTGGAAAAACCAGATTCCTGACGACGCCCTCGTGGCCGTGGAGATCAAAGACAGCATTCCCTAGAAATGAAGAGAACGAAATTAAAAAGTGACCTAGATTTATTTTTAAGCTCAATGCAGCACAGGAAACAGAAACGTCACCAACCTGTCAGCACGTTCCACACCTTGATCACCCCGTTCTCCAAGCCGGTGGCCAGGAGCAGAGTGCTCTTCCCTTTCGGTCCTTTGGACGGTTTGGTCGGATGAGCCGCCGCTGCCGCCGACCTGGGAGGTCTGGGTCCGAAGGCGAGCCCCCACACCGGGTGACCACAGCTGAAGCTCTTATCCGCTCTGTCCGTCTCTCCATCCTGCCCCTCTCTGTGGGCGAGAGTGCAATCAAGTACACGAATACCAAATGTAGGCGGTGTGCCGCTCGAGCCGGTGATGAAGCGAGGCTGTTTTAGTTGCTTCTGTTAGCTGTGTACTGGGAAAGTGTGATATTCTGCTTCTGTTGTTTTTCAGCTAATAACGCCCACTTTGTTGCTTTTATACCAGCACTGTTTCAGTCATTCGGTTTGTTTTCGAACCAACTCTTCAAGATGCAATACTCAAATATTGATCATATTAGGTCTGATGTACAATATTTTTAACCAACTCAATCAGGAATGAGCACATACTGGGGAAAAATACAACAAAATCTGCCAAAATTGGGGTGAAAAATGGTCACATTTAGGTGCAAAAAGTTTTTTGTTTTGTTTTGTTTTTTTAAGGAAACTACACTAAGGCATGTGAAACAGATCTGAAGAGTTTTATATGATTGAAATTTTTATCTGAACATTGGTTGAAGAGAAATATTTATCACTACCCATGACTAGAAATAGGAATTGATTGAGGTGTGGGTCAATCAATAGTCTGAAAACAGGATTTACTGGAGACTGATTGGAAAATAAAATGAAATACTTAAAATATAAAATTAAACACTAATACATTTAGTATATTTTTCAATCAGGTCATTGGCATCCAAACTTTTTGCACTGTGGGGGAAATTCACCAAGTTGAAAGCACTCAATGGCCATATTTTTCCAATTAAAAATGCTAAGTAATTTTATTGCAGATCTTTAATTTGTGTGATTGAAACATGTGTTAATGTTCATGAAACAAAGTAGAAAGGAATTTATTGTAGGTTCTGAAAATGGTCCCAGATGTTTTTCTTAATAAAAGAAGGGTGTGCAGGCTTTATTTTTATTTTTTTTGGACGATTGTTTTCTATTTTGTTCGTTTAATCTTAGCAACAAAAATGAGAACTCTCCTGAAATCTTTGCCGTATTTCACCAAGTTTAACGAGTCCAGCCCAAGTCTGCTGAGCTCAACTTCAATATTAAAATCAGAGTAAAGAACATGGCTAATGAAAATAAAAATACTGTTTGTTGTTCTTAATAAACAACAATTTAACTTCAAAAAGTTCACCAGCAACAACTCCATTTGCTGGAGGCTCACTTTTATACCGTTATTAATCTGCAGTTGGGGACCATATAAAGCTATTCCAAGGCTACAAATGGCCCCCACGCCAAGCATAATCAAATTCATACAATAGTAAAGTATTTTTCAGGCTACTGTAATATAACATTATATAGTCTGTAAGCAGATATTTTTTTTAAATGCCACTCAGGACATATTTTAAATATTCGGCTGATTTTATGATTAAATTGCGCCTTTTGGTTGCAGCGTAACCAATGAGCATTTCTGCATCATTTGCAAGCACAAATGACGTTCAGTTCAAACATTTAAAACCTGGGAGTCACCAGCGCGTTAAACGATACGGCTGCAGCTGACATCAGCCAAAGGTGTCAGAATGTCCTACGGGAACGTGAATGCGTCCTGCGGGGATTACAGACGTGCAGGTGAACCTACTCGGAGTCCAGCGGCCAGGCGACCACCCACACGATGCCGTGTCCCATCGACCAGGCGAACCAGGTTCCGTCCGGGGAGAAGTCGACGCTCCACGTCTCGCATCCCGCCTGGTCCAGCAGCGACGGAGGCCGCCTGGTCTTCAGCTCCAGGAGGAGAGCTGGGTCCGACGCTGGAAGAAGATGGAAAATCGGAACATAATCGCTATTTGACAGACTCATATCTCGCAGCGGGGGGGCAGCAGGTCGTTTGGACCAATTCCTCCACCCCTTCCTTTCCTTTCCTTTCCTTTTTTTCCGCTCTTTCCTCCTGCTGGAGTATTCGTCTCCAGGGAGCGCTGCCTGGTAACGGAGCTTCGCTCAGAGATCATTCACAAATAAGCACTTACATGTCGGCTGCGGCTCCGTGTTGCTTTCCGTAGAGCACATCGTTTCCCTTCTTCACATTCTTCAGACTTGCGGGTCTGTCCGTTTGGCTTGAGCGCTCCTTTCCATCAAAACCAAACCAGAGAGTTTAACAACTCACGAAGAGATGAAGCTCCTTCCTCTCTGAAGTCAGACGTTCACTATGTGAAAAATGTACCAGTCAGAAAAGAAATGTTCAGCTGATTTCCTGACGCCTGAGTCACTTAGTGCTGCTGGCTGTGAACGTCGCCCGACGTGGTCACGTTTTCTATTGTTACGTAACCCAATGCAAGCCTTGACCACACCTCCCAGGAGGATAGAAAAACAAACGTTTTCGGTTTTTTTTCCCCCACCCGTTATTGTTTAATGTGGATAAGTGGTTGCAGTTGACACGTTTTATTGCATGTGAACTTCATGCACTTCACACAATGCGAGTTAAAAAAAAAAGAAAAGAAAAAAAAAAGAAGCTTAAATACACCAGGAAAAAAACAAGGCGAAAACAACCATATAAAGACTAAACCAGGAGTCAGACTAAACATTTTCCCTTAATATCAGTTACAAATCCAGAATAATGAAATATCCTTTTAGTTCTTTATATCCAGAACTTTAGAGAGGTGTCGTTAAATGGCACATGTGAAACTCAAGGCCCAGAGGCCAAATCCGGCCCGCCACATGCGGTCCTCTAGACAAGTGCCACATAAATAGAACAAGGGTAAACAGCAGAGAGCTCCAATATTATTTTATCAACCAAATCAACGCAGTCTTTATCTATATTCTGTCAAATTACATCAATATGAAAAGGTGCTCATAATAATATTGATATTAATCATTAATAAGTTCTCATTGAATGTAGAGTCAGCTATTTCTTTATATCTTTGCAATTTGTTAATGGGTTTTATAAATATTTATCATCTTAAATTAGTTTGGCACTTGCTTTAATCTATATTGCTTTTCTAAAATGCTTCATCTGTTAAGCCGGACCAACGACGTTGTGAACAGTGATGTTGATGTGTGCCCATATTCTGCCTGATCTCTTGATATGTTACATTAGTCTTTTCACAGATGTTTTCTTTCCTTGTACTGAGTGAAGGTGAAGGAATCCAGATCTGACTCCCTGATACGATGATTTAATAACAGTATTCAGACACAAACATGACTAAGATTAATCTGAGTCATATTATTTTTGTTAAACGCTCTTGATGAGTTTAACTGGATAATTTAACAGACTCAAGAAAAGAAAAGATTTAACTCTCTTGGTGGTTGTGCTTAAGGTCTGATTTTGAATTCAAAAACAATGTGTTGACTCCATGATGGCAGACAAAGTTAAAAAGAAAGCTCAGCAGCCTTTGATTTAATTCTAGGTTTAACTGAGATACCTGATCTGAGCAACTCAGACATTTATGTAAGCGTTAAGAGCTTGACGGAGAAGTTGGAGGAATTCAAATGGATTCTATGTAGAGCTAAGAGCCAACAAAATGACTTTAGTACCGTCGGTGTGGAAGGATCGCTGACCGTTTGGATCAACTTCAAGTATCTCAGTATGGTGTCATTTGAAAATGATACCATATGGCAAACAGTAAATCAATCAATCAATCAATCAAATTTTATTTGTATAGCACATTTCAGCAGCAGGGCATTTCAAGGTGCTTTACATAATTAAAGAAAAATAAAATAAAAAATAAGAACAGCATGTGACATTGAATAAACAGTAAGAAAGAGAAAGAGATAAAAAGATAAAAACATAATTTTGTTACAGAATTTAAGCGCCTGTCGTCGCCGGACTCCGCCGTCTGTTTCACACGGATATTATCCAGGCCCCGTCGCCTGACAGGACGGAATTTACAGATTTTTTGTCAAAACGCCATTTGACAAGGATTCTCACACCTCAGAGTTTTAGTTAAAATGCCATTTAAAATAAATTAATAAATAGATAAAAAGTAAAGATAAAAACATTAAAAACATTAAAAACATCAAAAACATCGAAGAGATCAAAAGACATAAATGCATAAATTATGTGAAGGATTAAATAGATAATTGTCCAAAGCAAAGAGGCTTTGATATTAGTTGTATTACAGATTCATTCCACTATTGCAGGTCAGAGCTGTTGTGCAAAAGCATCAGTTTCCTTCTCTTCTTTGTCCTTTGGCTTGATAAACGAGGTTTTACAGAGCGAGACTGCACTCGCTGCATGTGTTGTTACATTTTAAAGTACAATTTAAGCAGTTAGCAGAGTTAGCTAACTGCACAGACGTATGAAAATATGTAAAAAAAAAAAAAAAGATGGTTCTAAAGGCTCCGAAGGATGTTTCATTTAAGTAATTTGTAATAAAATCGGGACTGTGATTGTTTATACAGTACATAAATAAAATAAAAAAATATCCTTTTGGCAATGTGACCTATCGCTTATGTCTAGTGGAGTCTAATCTTGAAGCGTTGTATGATAAAGGCCAACAGAAATTCTGACACAAACCAGCTGCAATCAATTCAATCAATGCCTAACAAATGCATATGTCAATGTTTTATTAATAAAGTGACTTTAATAGTCAGATTTTTATTTATTGCATAAATTTAGTTAAAAAGGATTTAGAACATTCTAGTCAAATTTTTAAGAAGAAAAGGGAAATAAAGTCCCAGTTTCAGCACTTTATGACCACTATCCATGTCTTAGGTGGCAGGTTTTAACATCAGTTATTTTCTTGTAGTCATGTAAGCATATTCAGCAAAAAAAAAAAAAAAACATTGGTTGGCATCCAACTCCTAACATGCATACATACCATGAATTATTCATATCTAAGCCGCTCTAGTTCTTATGCTGGAACTGCTTTTGACAGTGTAGTACATTATTTAACTGCTTTTAACTTGCTTTGACCTACTAAAAAGATCCCACATTAAAAATTTAATGTGCAAACTGAGGGACTTGGTAAACGTACATAATGTGAATTAGATATAATGAGCTAAGGCAATAAATTAGAAATTATTCACGGATGTGTATTCAATGTTTATTTAATTTAAAGCATAAGAACCAATTTTAGTGCTTCAGAGAATGTTTGATTTATTTTGTCTGAATTTTTTTTTTATATATATGGTTAAATTTTATTGTCAAATTTTGTCCGTTTACTTTAAAATCTATTTAAGTTTTTTATATAACCTGATTCAAATTTTCCACCAAGCAAAACAGGATGCCTGACCCAGAGTCTCCCAACATCAAAATGCTTTGATTCTGATCATGTTTTGGAAGTGAGTGAGTCTGAACTGATGGTGACATATTTTAAGTTTCGGTATTTTAAGATCTGCGCTATGAACTGGGATAGGCAGTGTTTGTACAGTGTGTGATGAATGTGAAAAACAAACAAAAAAAGGTGGTTTCCTCACACATATTTCATGCTTTAATGTCACTCATTCAAAATTCTGTACAAACAAAAAAAAAAAAGTTTAAAATAAACATACAAAAATGTACAACACCGCTAAAAAAAAACCCATTTTGGAGTCTAATTCAGATGTCATTAGAAATGACGCATTAATTTTCAAGCATCTTGTCCCTAAAATGATACAAGTTCCTCCACCTCTTCTCTGGATTCTTCTGTTTTCTCTTCAATCGGCTCGTCTTTCTGTTCAGGCGGCTCTGGATGCGTTTCAACGATGACCTCGTGATCGTCACCTGGACAGAGAGGGAGGTGTTATATTCCTAAACACCTGAGTGCTTAAAGCAGGTTCCTATGTCGTCTTCAAGGAAGCATGTTTGAGTTTACAGACCATCTTTAACCTCATTTCACCATTCAAAAGAGAAAAATCTGAATTTCTGAGAACTAAATAAGTTGATTTGGAAGTAGAGGAAACTTCATTTCTTTTATTTGCCAAATAAAGACTTGTGTTTTAAGCCAATGGAGTGACTATTTTCCCTTTTTTTTATTATTAATAAACAGCAATCTAATTCAGAAATTCAGATATTTAGCATTTGAAACACATTTATATAAGAGCTGTAAGATGGACCTGTGGTTTTGTCAAAGTGATTTATTCCCTATCAAGCCACAAGCAAAGTGTAACAATCTTTGAATATATGCTAGTTAGCTTATCTATTTCCAAAAGGTAACATTCACAGAAAAAAGTACATTTTTTTGACGTTTACTTTAACTACAGCTGTACTACTAAAACCATATTGCCATTTGTTTCAATTGCATTTAATAAAGTGACACGAAACCACTGGCATTTATATATTGTTTTACTTTTTAAAATCAGAATAAAAGGTGTAACAAAGTCCTTTGCAGAATCTGTATTTAGTGTTGCTGAGTGTAGCGTAGAAAGACCAGATTTATTAAGCTTTAGAAATAGAGATTTTGAAAAAGAAGCAATTTAATGCCAAAAGAAAGCTATGACATGACACTTTATCAAACTCCTGAAGCAAAACGCAGCTTAAGCACTGTGTTGTTTTAGGATTTATGAAGCACGCTGATAATAAAGCTTAGATAAGGAATTGTTCTGGACTCAAATTGGTGAATATAATTAAAAATTCCCTAAGAAAAAAAACCTTATAAACATCTTACTGGAAGGGATCCGATGTATCTGGACGAGCGTCGTGTGGCGGCCGTTGGTTAAAGGAGGCAGTCGGGGGACGGCGTCTTGAAAGATCTGCTCATCATCTGATTCCACCAGGTCCACCACATCTCCTCTGTCCTCTGCTTGCCTGCAAAAAGGAAAAGTGAACCTCAACTCAGGACATGAGATCTTTTTTTTTTTTTTAACACCCATCATGAGTCTGTTTTGAAATTCCAAAGGAAGTGAAGATTTACTGATTCTTGATTGCAACACAACTTTGAAAATAAACTGTCTGGATGAAAGAAGCTTTGTTGTTGGAGTGAATCCCTGAGCATAAGGATGCCTTTGAGAGGCAAACAACTAACTGTGGTCGGTGGCAACCTACCAAGAAATGCTGGAATTCCTGAGCAAAAGCCATGAAGCACAAAGCAGCCGCAAACAGGTTTAGATGTAAACAAACAAGGCTTCAAATGTTTCCAAACTCTGCTGGAACACGCAAGACTAAATGTGAAATAAAAACAGTAAATTAACAGAACAGAAAGATTTTAATACTCTAAGGATGGATATTTTGAGTCCTTTCTTATTATCTTAAAAACGTTCTTTCTTACACATTTTCTGTTTGTCAGCATATCATTTCTATATTTCTTTTGGTTTGAAATTGAAGAGAAAATGAAAACAAATTAAAAGTGACTCCTGTTTTATTTTAGCTGTAAATTATTCGTATTTTACATTTTCTAAAGATGATTTATATGCCAGATTCTGGTGTAGGGGAGGTAAACTCATTACCATCAGTGTAAAGAAAAAAGAAAGTCATGTGGAAATATTTGCGGCTGAGACACTGAGCAAATATGAAGGAACATGAAGTATGTAGTTACATCTGGGAGTTTAATTTTGGAATATTTTCATAGTTTATCCAACCAATTTTGTTGTGTACAACTTAAATTAAGTGAAACAAATATATTAGAAATGTCAACATAAATTCATGCCAGTTAACAAAAACGTCCAGACATTTCTAGAAGTGCGATTGGTTATCGGCTTTCTGGGGAAGCGATCTTTGCTCTCACAAGCGTTTGGCGACGGTTCAAGCGCACATCATGGCAGCTGGTGGCGATAAGAACCACTCCCATCAGAGAGCACACACCTCAGCGCTCTGCAGACTGCTGGGGGATGGAAATGTTGGGTAACAGGATGTTTTTATTTTCCAAAACCCTTTCATCATCTATAAACTTTCATTCATAAAAAACCCCTTTGAATCTCAATGTATTGTTGTTGCCAGATAAAAAGCTGCAAGAACATATGGAAATTAAAACAGAATAGAAGCTTTAAACAGATAAAAAATACACATAAATTAACTAATTTTTTGTGAATTTGTTGTTTAATGAAATAATTGTAAGCTTTCGCTAGTACCCCTAAAATTAAAAAAACATAAAAACAAATGGTTATTTAATTATTAGTAGTAGAATTTAAATATCAAAGTAAACTATTAATAATGCATCTACATTTTGTTCTCCATTTAAAAAAAAATCTTGTTCTGTGTAGCTTTGTCTTTCAAATTAAAACTTTTTTTTTTCACTTTTTTCCATTTAGAAAATTTCCTGTAGTTGATTTTGAATCGTCTTGCTGGGTTTTTTTCTTCTTCAGAACCTGAGATTGCTAATCTTGCCAATCTGTGTCCACACTCTTGCAACCCCATATCATAACACTCCCACCTCCGTGCTTCGCTGCCACTGAAAGCGACTTCAGCTGCGGGCTTCAGTCATTCATCAAGCTTCTCCTCCAGTTATTTAGAAAACAATTCACTTTGCTTTGATTTTTAGGAAGCAGAAAAGTAATGAATTCATGAATTTTTAAGACATACATAAGTGAACTTTTAACCAGGAATTTGAAATTGCCAACCTTCAGTTTAAACATGGCGGTATTTCCTGTACTATGAACCAATTGTACAAGACAAATTCCTGAGACAACAAAGTATTGATTTAAAATGCCTAAGCTGATGGTGTTGAATATTATCTAACTGAAATAATGTCATTATAAATGAACTTTTAATTTTTCTCATTTGCCAATTAATAATCCAGTTAGACCCACTTTCATTTTGTGTTTTGTTTACTGACAATCTAATTAATCAATATTTATGACATCTGGCATGACAGTATTTCAGAAAGTTTCTTCTTTTGAGTTTGTTTTGGAAGTTGCAGACTTGGGTTTTTCTTGGTGAAAGCATTTGACTTTTAGTCATGAAACAAAAGAGATCAAGAATGTTAATAATTAATAGTTTATACTGAGGTAATATTGCACTTTAATATGCCCCGTCATCCTGAGAACTGTAAAATGCAACCAACCCCAGGCAGCATTAGTACGGATAGCTGCAGAGACATTTT
Organism: Poecilia latipinna; assembly: GCF_001443285.1. Classification (NCBI taxonomy): domain Eukaryota; kingdom Metazoa; phylum Chordata; class Actinopteri; order Cyprinodontiformes; family Poeciliidae; genus Poecilia; species Poecilia latipinna. Next base: position 109,214 of record NW_015112752.1, on the reverse strand, counting down.
TATGATTAAAAAAATGATATTCATCCAAATTGAGATACTCACATGAAACCTCCTCCTGAAAGAAGAAGGATAGAAAAAGAGGTTAGTAAACACCAATGTCTCAAACACCAACACTGGTCCATTATCTAAGGTGTAAAATGAGCAAACACTGTGTATTATGAGAAACAACAGTTACCCAGGCAGATTGTGTGTCTCCTGGAGTAAAGTATTTTAGCCACGATGAAAGCGCAGCCCGCGATCAGGGCAGCGATGAACACACCGATCACCGCTCCAGTGTACGCTGACGATGATGCTGAGAAAATAAAAAACAATGGCAGGATTTTAGGGCAGTTAAACGGCGGAGCGGCAGGTCTGTCGGCATTCCAGACGTGGAGTCCACACCTGCACCGACTGGCTTCTAGATTACATCTCTCCAACTCGCCGTTCACTTCAGCCACGCCCTTCACATATGCTTTTATAATAAACTCACCTTTCACAGTGAGGAAGACTTCCAGCTCGCGGACACCGAGCGCGTTCTCGCTGCGGCAGAAATAGTACACTTCGTCGTACATGCTGATGTTGACTATGGTCAGCTTGAGGTCAGGGCCTTCCACGGACAGGACGTACTTGGATCCGGGAACGATGGGCTCCTGACTTTGGCCTTTCCTCCACATGGTGTTGGCAGCCGGTACTGCGGTGAACTCACGGCAGGAGAGAGTCACGTTGGTTCCCTCCAGAACTGAGACGATGGGTTCGCCCGCTGGGTACGGGAGGCCTGGAAGTAAAGAAACAAAACAAAATCGTCTCTAAAGGTTTCTTCCAACACCAAAACTATATGAGAAATAAGGGTTTCTGTCTACAGCTGCGTTTCCAGCAACCACAGAATTGTTGAAACCGAAACTATGAAAATAAATTAACTTTTTTTAAATAATAATAATAAAAAAACTAGATTGATTTTGTGCTAGGATGAGGTAGATTTTCTAAAATTTTATTAAGTGGGATTACTCATTAAAAATTGCTTTTATTTAGAGACTTAAATTTTTGCAAAAGTGCAGCAGAGATTAGATGAGTGACACTGAACCAAACTCATATCTAAACATTTACATTTTAGTCTGACTTCTATGTGTCTCAAAAGTTTGTTTAAAGAGGAAAACGACACGTTTCATGTGCATTGCCACATACTAGTATGTGCCACATACATATTAGCTTTTAAGAAATCTGTTTATTGTCCCCCAATAATAAAACTGAATTTCCTCCCTTGAGAATATAGATAAAAGATTTGTGCATGTCTGTAAAGAAAATGCAGCTCATCTTCTCACAAACATTATACATGTCACCTGACCTGTAAACAGTTTGACTAAAATATTATGCCTCAATCAAACATTATTTTTACAGAACCAGAGAGAGAGAGCTGTAATTCATTAAGCATTCCATAAATAGTGTAATCTTAGATTGAGAAATCCTTCAGATTAGATGTCCTACAAACAGCTTTTGGATTATTTGTTTGACAAAGACTCAGCTCAAGTCTGGGTTTGCACATCAGTCAATGAAAACTGATAGGATTACAGCAGCCCGGACACTTTTACACACTTTAGTTTCACCCCTTCTGTGTTTGCAGAACTCTCCTCGTGTGATAAGGATGTTTATTTCACTGCATGACTCAGGAATAACCCAAATTCATCGCTGGGTGTGTTTATACTTTAAGCAAAACGCTAAATCCCACATGTCAAAGTCAAAGGTTACAAAAAAGAAGATGAAATGTTAACACAAGATTATTCTACTACTCTGAAGATTTCAGAATATCTGAATATTTCCAGACTAACAAGTTTTGATAAAAATCTGCTTCCTGCATGTTTTCACACAACAAAACAAAACAAAACATCGCTCCATGAATGATGACCTATCACCTGGGCAGGAGAGACCGCATTAGATCACCATGCAAACTATGCATTACTCACACGACACACACTTTCTGCTGAACATTTCTGTGCTAGAAGTCCAAGCGTGGGCGTAACAAGTGAGCTAATCCGGCTGTTTGAAGGGATTTTAGGAGGTTTGGTTTTGCACCACAGACAGCAGAAACATGAGATCTACACAGCAGATGAAAGTAGCTCCAATGAAACCTCAGGATTCTGTAACAGGATTTATTCTAATAGAAGTTTGTTCATTAAATGTGATAAAATGCTATCACTGATGCTAAACCAAGGTCTGTGGTTGTGCTGCATCCCTGTTTCAACACACCAAAATTAAATGGTCCATCAGTGTGTCACCATGTTCTCCAGCGGCCTTGTAGTAGGCCGTTCATTTAAATCAGGAACTAAGGTCTGGAAGACCTGAGGAGTTGGTGTCTTCTGCACTAAAACTATTGTTGGATAATCATTAACTTCTTGGACTGTCAGATAATGTGTGACTTTGTCACAGTATTGCTGTTCACTTTGTTACATAATTTAAAGAGTTTTAAGAACAGAAACAAGCCAAAGCTTCACAGATCCTCCAGCACATGAAGTGTGTTTCCAATGGTGATTCTAGGCAGACTGAGTTTTCTGGCCAAACACACAGTAATGACGATCATTAAACCAGATTTTGGTAACTTTGAGGGATGGACTATAAATCGATTTTAGGTTTTTTCCCCCACCACTTGGGTTTCTACTGGTCAGAGTGATGGTAGCCCATCTAAGAACTACCATCATGTCTGACACGTGTTTTACAGATTTATTTTCATGACATTGAATCCAGTAGCTTTTTTTCTGCCATTTGTAATTTTTTAAGGAAAAAATGATTCAAATAGTAAATCAGATTTGTTTTTTAAAAAATCTGAGATTTTATATTTAAGACATATTGCCCTGTCTTAGGACCTTTGTCAGTGTGGGCAGGTGCCACGTCCTGCTGAGGAATGAAATCAGCAAATCCATAAAGCTTATCAGCAGAAGGCAGCATGATAATATAGCAACAATTAAAACAGAACTTAAACATCCCGGCTTTGATTTTCTTGGGGTTTTTATAACATTCTGGAAATTTATGGACAAACGAACATCTCTGAGTAGTTTTCTGATCTTATATGTGTCACAAATAATAAAAAAAAACATGCTGTTTAATACAAATCAATGTGAAAACCAGTCCACTAATTAAGAATTATTGGACTTTTCCAGAATGTGAAGGAACTCTAGCGATGCACTGAGGGAACTGAGACAGGAAACATTGCTGAGAAACCACAGCTCTGGTCTTATTGCACTTGTTACACATTAAAGCAGGAATGACAGCCACACCTATAGAGTGAATACTCAGAAATCTACACTAAACACAGAGTGCTGCTGTTAAGCGTGCCTTGTCCTGCACCTACGACAGCGTAGAAGGGACGTTGTAGATAGAACTTCAGTCAAAAACCAAGGAAATTTTCTAGAAAAAACAAGAACATTTCTAATCTCAAAACATTGAAAGTTTGCTAGAAAAAAAAATCTGAAAATTTGAGAATAATCGCAGAAAGTTGAGTTTCAAAAGTTGATTATTTTCAACTTTTCAAACAGAAAATTTGCAAAAGTCGCATTTTTGTTTTTACTTTTCAAACTCAGACATTTACATGATTTTTCCAGAAAAATTCTGAGATTCATCTCAAAATTTCTGAGGTATTTTCACTTAAGCCTACTCTTCCTTTATTATTTTATATCAACAATAACTTTAACACGCCACCACACAAACCTTTCTTCCAGTCGCTGCAACATTTATTGTTTAAACCATGAGTTTAAATAATTCAACTAAAGCCTAAATTCACCATATTCTCCAAATATAAACTGAACCTTGCATACTGATCACTTGTATCACTTGCTGTTTTATTGATAACTGAAAAGACACGGTTAAAATGACTCATTTCTTTAAAGGGTACTTACTGAGCGTAACGGAACAAGATCTCTCTTTTTCGTTTTTGAGCAGCTCATGTCGGGCCGTGCAGGTCAGCGTCTGCCCGTCTTTCAGCGTCGAGCTGTTCAGCGACACGACGAGGCTGTCCGTCACCTGGAAGTCTCCGTCTTTGCCCCACCGAAGCTGTGGGGTCGGATACGCCCCGAACCAGGAGCAGTTCAGCTGGACGCTGGAGGAGTTCTGCGCTTTCATGGACATACAGTCGGGGCGTCTGCTCGGAATATCTAACCCAAACACAGACAAGGAGAAAAGCAGGATTAGCTCAAGAAATTATTTATTCTATGATTTAATTACTAAACCATTATTCTTCTTTTATGAATGGAGGCATATGCAGGAAGAACTTTTATTAAACCCGCTACATTTTAACTAAAACTGTGACTTTGCTAACCTTCACACCATCTGGATGTGGTTGCATTTAATCACATTACAAGCGCAAACCTTCATGAATTTTACTGTGAGTTTAGGTGAAACACCAACGTAAAGTAGGACTTCAGAAAAAAGGTTTTCAAAATGGTATAAAAATAAGATTCTGAGGCATACATTTATTTTCAGCCGTCTTATCTCTGATACCTCTAAAAAAAAAAAAAAAAAAAACACCAGTTCCAGGAAGATGGGTGAAATTAAATACTTTTTAAAGTAAACGTGAGCAGTATTTCTGAAGTATGCTCTGTTTTTCTTTGGACATTTGCTTTTTTATTGATAAAGCCACTGAGTTCTGATTTATTAGTCATTCAGACAAGAAGATGCCATTTCACTAAATGTATTTTCACTATCCATTTTGTCAAGGGATGAACCAGTTTTGTGTCGACAAATAACAAAACAATGTGTAATTTGTTCCAGAAACCTTAATCTATGATTAATATCAAGTTTGACAGTTTACAAAAAGAGAATGACATTTAGCCACACAGTGGTTAACTCACTGATAGATGGAGCTTCTATTAGTTCAGAAACTCTCTACTGAGTAATTTTATCATGAAGAGTCACTACTCTTACATCAGTACAATTTCTGGATACTCTACTCACTGTGAGTAACTTCACTGAATAAACAACAAACATGTTTAAACCAAAAATTCACCAGGTGCAGACAAACACCTGCAGTTCTGGTTAATGTTTTTTAAGTTGTACATCGAAATTGATTTGGAAAATGTTTCTTTCGCCTGATTTTATTTTGAAATAAAGTTATTTATATAAATTATTTTCATTTTGAACTTTAAAATACCATAATTTCCACATAACTTTAGATTTTGGTCAACCTGATGGTCTAAGTTTTAAATATCAATGAGTCAGATACTCAGTATTTGAGCAGCCGTTTTACCAAATACCTTTTGACTCGATTAGTTTCTCGGATGGCTACATCTCCCTGTTACTTGAGTAAAAATATGTTGAAGAAGTGCTACTCTTTTCTTTTTTTACTCTATTTTTTGGGTACTCTACTCACCTCTCCTTAGGCCTAGTGTTTTCTGAACCTTAACTTTGATTATTGTTGAGTTTAGTTGAACTCTTATATATGAAAAATAAATAAATAAATAAATAAATAAATAAATAAATAAATAAATAAATAAATCACAGCATTATTTCTTTACTCTAGCCACTTACAGTACACCAGCAGCTCAGTGCTGTTATTGACCATGTGGTTGGAGACGGTGTTGAGGGCACTGCAGGTATAAACTCCCTGGTTGCTGGGCTGGATGTTCTCTATAGCGTATTCCAGGATTGGAAGTGGCGAGAAAGCCAGGCTTGTGTTATTGTTCGAAGCTCCACTGAAGGTCAGGTTCAGCTGCTGAGATGGGGAGGGCCTTGTCGAGCATTTAAAAGAGACGGACTTTCCCTCCTCAGTGACCAGTGTCCTGTTGGGTAGCACGATTGTTGGGTAAATCACCGTAGTTACGTTGTACGGTCCACCTGAAATAAAAGCATTTTACAAATGTGAACAACTTCATTCTTCCGAAAAGATGATTTATATTCACTCGTGTTATGTTTTGATCCATTAACTTTTTTATAGGTAATAATAGACTAGGCAGCTGGTAGTTTTTCTTTGCCAAAATAAAATTTACTTGATAGTTTTCATTGGATTAGCCAACAAGAAGAATAAGGGGAAGCCCTAAGAAGAATTGCAAGCAAGTTTAGGTTACTTGAATATGTCACCACTTTGCCAATGTCTGAAAGGAGAGACAAACTGTTTTAATCTGGAAACTGTTTCAATACCAGCTGAGAGAAGCCATTGATCACGAAGAAAAAATATCAATATTTTTAAGTTTAACTGAACTCCATAACTTCCCACACAGACAGGCCGATCGTCTCTTGGTCTGGGTCTGTTGATTACAGACACCTGGACACAACCAAATGCTCCAGAAGGACAATTATCACAAACATCAAAGTTTTTTTTTTTCTTCCAGAAAGGCCAGCCCAAATCCCAGAAACTGGTGAAATGACATGCAATGTGCTTAAAAGTTTGGCCCCCCAAAAACGATTCAGCTAATTTCAAATGAACTCCTCCAACCCTGTGACAAAGAGTAGTCAAACATCTAGCAAGAATTTTGTAAGATCATGTTGACGGCAACAAAAAGGACACACATAGTCATTCAGAAAATGTATGTTCACTATGCATTTTGTCTTAGCATCTACTTCCTGCAGCTGTGGTTTGGATTGGGGAAAATTTTGCACATACTGTATTCAAACAAACAAAAAATAATAATAATCTCCTACCTCAAAATATTTAAAAAAAAAAAAACCCAATCAGCTTTTCAGTATCGGCCGATACTGAACCTTAAATATCGGTATCGATATCAAAAGTGAAAGAAGTGGATTGATGCACCCAGCATGCTTTAGAGCAGTGTTTTAGCAGTTTTTGACATTTTTAATTTTTAAAAACCATGGCGGATACCAATAACCAGTACATAACTACTAGAATTTTGGGCTTTGATTTACAGAAGCCAGATAGGGGAGTGTCCAACCAGATTCCAAACTGAAAGTTAAAAGTAAAAAAAGGACCAACTGTTTTATCAAGTCATGCAGCTCCCTTGCTGTCATGTGAACAGACAGGCGAATATGTGGAAGAACCAGTTTGGTTGAAAAGCTGCTTCTGCGAATGCAGACAACCAACGCCCGGAATCCCACTGGACTGGAGCCATACTGGACTTCATGCCCCCCACCACTTACTGGTTACTTGAAGCAGGACATGTGCGTTGATGGTTCTGTTGTCTGGTAGTCTGGAGCTGCACAGGAAGCTCCCCGTATCCTCAGAAATCACTTTACTGATGCTCAGACTCCCGTTAAGCTCCAAGGTGAACCGCGGGTCTTTGGCAGAAGAGTCCACATGTAGCTCACCATCTTTGGCGATAACATGACCGTCTTTCATCCATGTTGTCCAGACAGGTGTTAGATTCCCTCCGGTGTAACACTGAAGTAAAACGACGTCGCCCGGAGCGGCTGACTGGACGGTTTCGGTGGAGAAGTTTCCCGAAACTGTCGCTTTAAGACGAGAGAGAAGAAAGGAGTTAAACCCTGAGAGCTAATTTCAACTCACCTGTTAGAACTATGTCGCCACAACTCACCTGCCGCAGAAAGAAACAGTTGTAGAAGCGTTAGAGATGCGACAATGTTCATGTTACCTTTTCTACATAGCCTTCAGTCAGAAATAGCCCTCAGAAAAATAAGACTTCTAGTCCGAATCTGTCTGACTAGTCTACCTCTGCGCGCTTACCGTAAGGTCATTATAAACAAGAGTAAATGGACCGCAGTACCAGCAAAGGTCACCGATCTGACATGATGAGCTGCCTCTGGTGTCTCCACGGGAGATTTGGTGGACGTGCTTTGTTTACTAGAGCGTGCAGGTCCGGAAACGTTGGGAGGAATGAACCGCACCTAGGACTCACCTGCTTAAAGAGACAGAAGCATCTTTTTTTTTTTTTTTTTTTTTTTTTTTTTTTTTTTACTAATGATACCAATGGTGCGTAATTATCATCTTTGACAAGCTGAACTGGATTCTGTTATTTTTCTCGAACATATTTTATCTGACAGAAAAGGTAATTTATTCTTTAAAATAATTAACTTTATCTGTAAGTTTCCTCTATACATATATATATATATATATATATATATATATATATATATATATATATATATATATATACTTCTTTTTCTACATGTATGCTTAATTGACAGCCTACCTAAAGTCTCTCCAAGCCTGTTATTATTATTAACACAATCAATATCGTATTAAAAATAAAATATTAATACAACTTCTTTTAATAGCACCTAAAAAGAAGTTAATTCTTTTTTAGCAACTTAACTTATGAACTTAGCTTATGCTATGAACTAAACTTATGATGTTGATGGATGTTTACTGAAGATAAATTTTATCTCAAATCTCAGTTAAAATGATTTCCAAATTTTAATTTGTTTGTATTAAGTTTCTGTCTGCGTAATATTAACCATTTGCTAACTTTGCAAGATCAATTATGGCAATGAATGGATCAGAAAATAAAATGAAAAAAAGTGTAATTATTTCTTGTAAGAAACACAAATACATCAAAACATTGATATGGTACGTAAGATATTTTGGATAGAAATTTTGCAGAAAGATTTTCATATTGGACAATTATTGTGGTTTTCAGTCTTGTGTCCATCAAAGATAGCTTATTGCAAATAAATAAATGGAATTTTTCAGAAATAGAAGAGTTTCACTGATTTCAAGCTGCATCTTAACAAATCATTGTTCTGTTCTGAATAACCCAGTTGACATCTGATCAATCTACAAACATTTAGGAATTTGAATAAGGGATTATCAAATGCTTATGCACGTTTTAAAAGTTGCTTGCATTGTTGTTTCAGAGGAAGTGGGTTTCCCATCCCTTCTTCTTGTGCACACAGAGACATTTCCTCCCGCAACCCAAAAGCATGCATGACTGGTCGCACTAAAGTTTCCATAAGTGCAGCTCAGTGTACAACCCAAAACAGGTGTCCTGTTTTATATTGCTTTTTGCCTTCTGATGGCCCCGTAAGCTTATGCATTCCTGGAAAGGTAAAGGTAATTTCATTTATATAGCACATTTTCAGCAACAAGACAATACAAAGTGCCTTGTTGAAGAAAGCCACTGCACTCATATCAAAACCAAAGCATCCAAATTAAACCCATAGGCTGCTCTTTATTCTGAATCGTCATTAAAATAATCAAAGACAACACACATACACAGAAAAAGCAAGATACAGAGGGTAAGATGATTTTAGAAAACGTTTGTATTGTAATATGTGGTTAGATTCTACTTTCATCCAGCTGTTAATAAGTTTCCTGCATTTTTCTTAAACAAAATAATGTGCTCCATTTACAAAAATGCGTTTTGGGGCCAGTGAAACTGTTCTGTCTTTGTCAGACCACAGACTCAAACCGAGGGCTCTGATTCCGAAAACAGAAAGTGTGACAATGGAGCATGCGGTTTGAAGGCGGGACAAAGTCAGGACAGGCGATCTGATTGACGTTCATTTTAACGAATCAAATTCCCTGTGTTAAATGACACAACTGCGCCCTCTGGTGGTCTTTTGCTTGTTTGTAGTTCAAATGCTTTGTCTTTGCAAGGAAAATACAATTTATCTTACTCCGACTGTCATAAGATATTCTAATAGTTTATTTTAGTTCACTTTACATCTGTGACTGACAAAAAAAATCAGCATTAATCTTTTCTTACACCATCGATGGCGATGAAGAAAGTAGGGATAAATAACTGTATTGCCATTCATTAACTCTCACAGACTTGATTATGAAATTTATTACATTTTTAAACAGTTATCTTATAAATTTTGTGGGAACTAAATAATAACATATTCATTTGTAATTCAAAACATTTATTACAATTAAAAGAACATCAACATATCAACTTAATATGGATTTCTGGTGGTCCGTGAATGCAGCACTCCTGGTAGTTTCTGCGCCCCTGCAGCAGCGGTCCAGTCAGCGCGGTCTGAAAACAGAATATAACCGGGACAATGCCCGTGGATCTGAGCAAGTGGTCCGGGTCTCTCGCCCTGCAGGAGGTGGAGGAAAAGCCTGCGAAGCCTTTGACTGTTAAATATGGCTCTCTGGAGATCGACGAGCTCGGCAAAGTTCTCACTCCAACGCAGGTTAGTGAGCTAAATGTTGTTAAGCTAACAGGGAGTGGAGCTGGGTTATAAAACACAGTCTGAGGCCAGTTCCTACAAATAATTTTTCTTTAAACATTATAAGACATTTTTGCATCTATGTGTGAATTTGTTTGGTCACAATAAATTGGGTTACATAATACATTTCGCATGTGTGAAGATGAAAAAGGCTCGATAGCGCCCCCCAATGGATGTCACAGTAACTTTGTTTTGAAAAGCTTTTTTAATGGCTTACTCTAAAAGCGAAACAAAATCGAAAAAGAAACAGGTAAAAAGTTGCCCATTGCCTTATCCGCATCTCCCCTTTCTCCCATTCACTTATATTCCTCCGGTAGAATTTCTACTGGGCCAATCAGCAAACATAAGTAAAAGTTGTGAAAGATGGAAGTTTTTCAGCAAAAATTTGTGAGAAATTAAATTAGAGATTCTTGTCCTGTGCAAGTAAATAAAAAATAAGTTATGGGAACTCTAATTTTACTGTAATTTCCATTACATACAGGTGCAGAATCGACCCACCTCTATTGAGTGGGAAGGATGTGACGCCAATAAACTGTACACTTTGGCTCTGACCGATCCAGACGCTCCCAGCAGGAAAGACCCCAAATTTAGGTGAGATTGAAAGGAGTTTGGACCAAGTTTTTATCCTTTTTCTTTGACTCGGTGAGTCCTACAGTTGTCTACAAGCGTGAAGTCAAGAATTAACAATATTCTTTGAATTAACTTTTTTTTTGTTACAGAGAGTGGCACCACTTTCTGGTGGTCAACATGAAGGGGAATGATGTGTCCTCTGGCTGCGTCATGTCTGACTATGTGGGCTCTGGTCCTCCCAAGGGCACAGGTAAGAAAGTAGATGAGAAATGATCAATTGTGGCACAAAAGTGATTGCTCCTTCACTAATTACCACAGTTAGTTAAAAAGTGTTTAGAGAATATGTTTAAAGTCTTTTCAGTATTACAATTAAATGTAAGGAAATCCCTCAACAATCTTCTTGTGTTGTCTTGACTCCAGTTTCCAGAACCAACGGAATCATTAGCCAGACTCTTTCCTCCATATGTAACGTTTTAAAAGCTGCTGTAATGTTTTCCCTCAGGTCTGCACAGGTATGTGTGGCTGGTGTATGAGCAGCCAGGGAGCCTGTCCTGCTCCGAGGCCGTCCTCACCAATCGTTCTGGAGACGGCCGCGGCAAATTCAAGCTGCAAACCTTTAGAAAGAAGTACGAGCTGGGAGCCCCTGTGGCGGGTACCTGCTACCAGGCAGAGTGGGACAGTTATGTGCCTAAACTTTACGAGCAGCTGGCTGGAAAATAAGCAAGCAAAGACTGTAAGCAAGTGTGTTCAGTAGCAGAAAAATCCCATGGTGTTCCTCCACTGGAAATGCTCTATTCATTTAAGAGAGAAAGCACAGTTTTGTGCCACTGTAACATGTTTTTTTTTTTTTTTTTTTTTTTTTAACCGCTTTTAAAAGAATGACTCCTCCTCCAAATGAAGTCACCTGTTCTAACCTCCAATAAACCATTGACTCAGCATTTTCCATTTTTTCTTGACATTAAGCCAATTTCAAAACCTCTAGAAATACAGACAGTTATCCTCTATAACTGTTTCTCAAATGTTTTAGAAATAGGTGTTTGGATGTTGAGTGTTAAATTGTGGTTGCTGCAGCCATGAAAATTGTTTTATGGCTGCAGCAATAAACTACATATCAACATAAGACAAAACTATTAGTTGTCTTCAAATTGTCCTTAGCCTGCTCACTAAGCACATGATTTACCAAAGTGCAATACATTTAACTTGCAACTAAAGTAAGAATCCGCTGGGTTTGATGACATTTCTAGATAATAGTTCTTACTGTAGAGGTTCGCTTTCATGTGCTGAAGTTCATATTTCTGGGAAAAATTCTCCAATGCACTTCTGTTTTTAGTAGTTTCTGGTTTACTTGAGCACAGTTATACTTATTTGATGTGTATTGCTAAGCTTGCATTTGACTTTATTAAAAAAATTAAATAAATTTTGAGGATTGCTAAGGGCAAGGTATTAGAAAATATCACATTTTCACACTTATCTGGAACAATAAGTTTCCCACTGTCTGCTTCAGGTTGTTCTGGGAACTTTTAGAATCTTTTTCTCTGCACACATTGAGATGTTTCTGATTAGACAAAGATCAACCAGATTCAACAGATCCTCTGATTGCTGGAGGTTAGGAGGTTCTTTGTAATTTGCATTGTAAAAATAGGAGGTAAAATCCCCAAGTATCAGTCTGAGAATTATGGTTTTGGAACAACAGAAAATTCGAGAATAGAAACAAATATTTAGCAAATTTATCCAACTTAAATGTATTATATAATTTGTAAATTGTACAAAAAGTTTATTGATGTAATTCCAGGACAAAATAGTAAAAAGAAATCTAACCAATTCAAAGACTGATGGTGTGAATAATAATTTTTACACCTTCAAACTGATGTGCGTTTTAATTTGAAGAATTTTAAAAAAGCTTTTCTTTACAGTTTTTCTATCTAAAGAAATACATTTTGATATTTTGTCTAAAATTTATTGCCATGGCCATTTGAAACTGATGATGGCTCATTAGAAGGCCTAAGCAGACCACTGACTTGATGAGGAGGTTGTTACAACCATTAGGGAGAGAACTAAAACATGCAGGATGCCGGCCCTCCAGAACCGACTTTGGACACCCCTGGATTAAACAGTTTTAACTGCTGATAAAAGTGACAGAGGACACAAATATGGGAAGTGTGGAAGCCTCTACTGTATCAAATTGACAGAGGAATAACAGAGAGTTGGCCATTCTAAGGTAAAAACCCAGCGCATACAGTGTTCATGTTTTTTTTTTTTTCATCCAGACGGCTTCCTGCGCCCTCCATGCAATGACACGGCGCCCCCCCCCTAGGGGGCGCGCCCCATAGTTTGGGAACCTCTGGTTTAGAGGAATAACATTTACACTTCTTTACTTTGTGTGATGAGCACTTTATTTACAAATATAATTAAAAGCTCTGACAGATTCATGCTTTCTTTAGACCTGAAAAAAAAAAATAAAGTGCATGCATTAAAGCATCATACTGGTCTGGTTTATAAGAAAATACACAGCTTGAGAGTTGTGTAAAGCGAAAAGGAAAAACAAAGAAATTAAAGAAACTTCCATTAATATATGACAGGACTTCAAATACTATCTGTAAAAGATGGGGCAGGAAAAAAAAAAGCGTTTTTAAAAAATTGTTTTTGGATTTGTGTGACAGTTAAAATACAATATGAAAATAAGTAAAAGCTCTCCATAAATCCATCTATACACAAGATACAAGACAGCCCTGCCCTCCCATTGAAGCCCTTTGTACTAGCTGGGAGTATACAGGTCACATGTATTTCTCATTGGCTGCCAGTGCAGTAAAATCACTAGGACACACACGGCGAGTACCATGATCCAGCCTACCTTCAGCAATCAAATTCACCTGAAGGAATAACTTGTGTGATCTGTGCACCTGTTTGTACACCATGATAATCATCTTGAGGATCAAATTACCCAAAATTTGTCCTAAAAACGTCCTGATGAATAATTACCAAAAAGTGTTCAAAGAAGCAGCAAAGACGATGCGCTGCGGAAGGATCAGTTGTTTCATTTATCGATTTAAGAGATTTTTTTTTTTTTTACCATTTTTTTGCACAGCTTTAGAGAAGAAAATCACTTTTGCATAAATGCATGTTTATTTGGAGCGATTTCGCTCATTGAACTACCCTCATTTTTCTCTCCCTCCTTCTCTTGACTTCCACTTTTAGGTCACACCAAAAGTGTCATCATTGCACAAGGAACAAGAAACACTGACTATGTTATCATTATCATTACAAAAACGTGACAACTACGAGAATTTATCTATCTTTTTCTGTCATCTTGTGACACCACAAGAGGCAAGGAGAGGGAGGAAGTTTCGGTGGGATTTGGGCGTCTAAAACCTGCCGTCGACTCCGTTTGACCGGCCATGAAACACACACTGGCTCACGTAATCTAGAGCTTTTTTTTTTTTTTTTTCCCCATACGTCTGTGTGTTTTTGATGAGGATGTCAGCAGCAGAAAAAAACCCTGCACTGTCAGGCCAGGTCAGGCAAAAGGAGAGGACGGTTGATCTGAGGCAGAAGGACGTCGAGGGCGGCACACGACAGCAACCTTTCACCCCTGACTCCTCATCTGTAATCGTCCTTGGGAAAGTCTAAGGTGCCCAGGTTGCCAAAGCCCTGCCGTGTGCTCTCCATGTCGAAGTTGTCGATCTCCCGCTCCTGGCGATCCAGCAGGTACTTAATGCGGTCGGTTCGCTCCTTCTGAAGGGAACCCAGCTCCTCTTCGATCTGGAAGAGGAAGAAATCAAATTCAGGCTGTCGTTTTTAGTTGTTTGGGGGTTTCTTCGCTAAAAAGCTAAAACAGTTTCCATGAATTTTATAATCTGTATGACAGAACACCAAAACGTAGAGTATAATTGAGAAGTAAAACTTATATGGTATGTGCCTTTTAAAATCTGAAAGGTGTGGTGTGCATTTGTGCTCAGTTGCAATTACAACTGGGGTGTCTGCCAGCTTTACACATTTAGATCCTAAACGTTTTACTCAAACTCATTCGGACTAGACGGAAAAGATCTGACCTTCAAAGCAAAACCTTCAAAAATCTTACCAAGTATTTTTTGCTTAATTACTACTGCAAATATCTTAGTACGCTTGAAAAAAGACAAAATTAACTTAAAAAGTAACTTTTCAGCAAGACTTAAGTTTGTTTTAGGTCAATAATTCTTCAGCATAGATAAAGTACTAGCAGATATTTTTCACTTCTAAGACATTATTCCTGCTTCTAGCTAAAAAGAAAAATCTACCCGTGGAACTAGTACTTTTAAGAATTACTGAGTTAAAATAAGCTTATATATCTTACTGAAAAGTTATTTTTAAGTTATTTTGTCTTAACTGAAGTGAATTAAAATATTTCCACCAGAAACTATACAAAAATCCTTGGGAAGATTTTGTGGCTTTGCAGTACTGAAATCTTGCCACAAATTCTCAATAGGATTTGACTGGGCCAATCTGACACATTTTGAACTGATCTCATTTTATTTGGGGTATCACATTAAAAGGGGCTGATTACAAATGCAGGCCACAGTTTTCAGAATGCATCCTTTCCACTTTTCAGTAATGAACTTTGTGTGTTGGTTTTTGACATTAGATCCCAATAAAGTGCACTGAATTCTGTGATTGTGAATAAGTTTGGGGGTATGAATACTTTTGCAGCGCACTGCAGGTCTTTATTTAACATCGTAACATTTTTATTGCCGCTTTTTGCTTTTGCCGGTTTCCCTACTTACTGCAGTGCTCACTGCAGTCCTAAAATGCAGAGCCAATGCTGATCCAAAACATAAATAAAAAGATGATTAAAATATGATGTATTTATTGTAGAAACATTGTGTTGATTACATCACAGTGTTGTGTAATCACTGTGGTGTTATATCTACTGAATAGTATTCACCAGGAAAGATGATGACGGTAAATACCTGCAGACCTTGCTCTAAAGTTGTAGAAATGCCGTAGAGGAGTACACACATCTGCTTGACACACACATCCATCCACAGGTGCAGACAAACAAACTGCCTGGTGCAATACGGCAATCTGACGAACTACTGAGCATGCACAGAGAACTCCAGACTCTGACCGTGAACCGAACCGGAGCACAATGGTGCTTCAAAAATCATGACATCATCTTCGTACCGGTTTGCAGATCTGGCTGTCACCAGCAGATGGCAACAAGCAACCGCAGGCGTTGGACCCAACAGAACTGGATGAGGGCGGCATTTCAAAGGTCCCTTCCTTTGTTGTCGGAGTGCTGTCTACGAGACTGCTGCGATGACGTAGGTCAGTTTGAAAGGACGAGTACTCTGCTGCCGCTTTATCTCATGTCACTGATTTACATGACAGTCACATTAAAGATGACCCATGTACCTGGGAGGATCTCATAACCGCTTTATGGGACAAATACTGATAAAAAGATCAAATCAGAATAAACATATAACAGCCTACAGCTGTACTGGAGCGGCTGGAGTTTCTGTAAAATAAGGTGACAAAAGCAGTAAAAATCGTCTGGCGTGAATTTAGGTATCTGAATTAAACATTTTGAAAAAGTTGCAATTAAAAAAAAAGTGATAAAATGACACAATGGGGTTGATTTGAGATTCTGCACAGCAGCTAGGATAGTAGGAGAGAATGGTTGTCTGCACCCAGCAGGAAGTCATGCCACTGTCATCGCCACCTGCGGTGAAGGAAAGCTGTCTGTGTGAGAGTCTCTGCAAACATGCGAATATCTTTCTGGGTCACATTTTCAGGTTCACGCCGGCTGCCGATGTGAATCCGGATGTTCACAGCTGTGAATTAAACAACGGCCTTGCAAAAGTTTTCATATCCCTTTAGCTATTTTTCCCCCCACATCTATTACAACACCAAACATAGTGCGTAATTGTGAAACAAAAGCGATATAGTTTTCAAAATGGATGAGAAATTTAAAAGTGTGGCATGCATGTGAATGCAGCCACTAACAGGTTTTCTCCTTATATTATATTATTTTAAGCCTCATTTGTCTTTCCGACAACCACTACCAATTAAAATTGGCTGACTCACTCGATAATTAAACTATTAATTTACATGTAAACATAACTTCTTAACTGCAGAAGTTAAGTTTACACATAAGGCTTCAACAAAATAAAGCACACTTCTGCACATACACATCACAAAGCAAGTTTGTGCAATCACAACAAATAGTCTCCACTCGACAAATCATGGCTCTCAAAACCCAATGGACATCGAGAAATGGGAGGTGCAGCTGCAGTTTCAGCAGCATCTGTTTTATAAATCCAGTCAAATAGTGTTTTTCCTTTGAGATCTTGTGTTTAGTCTTGTATAATAAGTAAGCAGTAAGTATTTTCATCTTGCAGATTTCATTTGCTTAATTTAATGTGACCACAAATAAATACGTTGAATGTTAAAATCTTGTCTCAAGTAAAGAGGCTTTAAGTGACTAAAGTATTTCCTGTAGCACACCTTTTGTTCCAAGTGCGCCCGGCGCAGCGACACCTTCTGCTCAAGCTTCTGCTGCTCGCGCTCGTGCTGCGCTTCGGTCTGCATCTTGATCTTGCTCTGGTAGGCATTGAGCAGCTCCATCTCCTGCTGCAGCTGCTGCCTCAGGGCCTGGCACTCGGCTTCCTGGGCTTCGTCCAGACGCAGCTGACAGGGCCGACCGTGGACCGCAAGGAAAGAGAGGGACAAAGGGACAGAAAGAGGCGGAGAAACGGGGTGAAGAAACCGAGCGAGAGAGGGATGAAAGAGGGGTGACAGGGAAAGTAAGAACATATTACGGGCAGAGAGGGGAGAAAATAAATAAGGTGCCAACCAAATATTTCCTCCATCGCTTAAAGAACCAAGAGCTTTTAGAAATCTTTAGCCTTACCGCCTGCGAGGCCATCATCTCGTTGATGCTCTGCTCGTACTGCTCCGCCAGGATGGCCAGCTTGCGAGTCTGCTCATCCTTCAGGGCCTTGAGCACCGTCTTGTGCTCCGCCTTGGGCGTAACCTCCATCTGGTGGTGGCGCAGGGCCTTGTACTGCTTGGTCTGGACCTTACATGTGTCCTGGAACTGCTTCTTGATCTGAAGCTCCAACACCTGGTGGACGGTTCAGAGTCAGGCAGAGAAACAAACACTATGAAAGTAGAATGATAGTCTATCAGGGTCTGTACGGGCGCTTGGAATCCTTGAAAATGCTTGAATTTTAAATAGGTGTTTTCAAAGTTTGAAAAGTACTTGAGTTTGGTATGAAGTACTTGAAATTCAAATTGCACAGTTTAGTGATAAAGTGCAACCTAACGTTTGATTCAAGGCCGTTTGCAAAATGTTATTGAAACCAGATATTTTCATACAGCTTGAAACACCGACATTTTTTCTCAGTCTGAAGTTGAATCAGACTTAACCTTTTTTGTTAAATTGGTGTTTTGTTCTCAGACTAGTCAGGTGTACAGGGTGTGTGTGAGAGAGATATTTCAAAACATAACATTCTGTTATATTTTTCTTTAACCTTGTCCTTGATGTAGAATGTAAAATACTATCACAAGACATTATTACTGACAGTAATAAATTACATTATATAATAGTGAATTGAAACTGTTTTTTAGATTTTTTTTTAATCTCCGGTGTGGTGCTGGAAAAGTTTGAAAACTTACCTTGAAAATGCTTGAAAAGTATTTGAATTTTAATGTGGGAAACGTGTGTGAATCCTGTCTTTGGGTTTATCCATTACACACTGAACTGCGAGAAACACTGTTGCTCTCTAAATCAAACGAAAATATAGCAAACTTCTAAAGTGTTCTTGCACCATTTGCCCATCTTAATTCATTACATTTAAGTTGCATCACTGCCTATTCAGAAATGAAGGAGAGGAAAAAAGGATGTTGCTTCTAGCTTGCGCCATCTTGGAGGTGAAACCCAGTTCCCTTAAATACCCGTTCTCCACCAGACAATATCCAGCACACTGATGACTGCAAACACGTTTTCCCCTGTGATGACTCACTTTGAGGTTCTTGGGCTGCTGCCGGAGCTCCAACACATGTTTGCGGTGGAGCTCTCGCTCCCGTCTGTTGTTGTACTCAATCTGGTTCTCCAGCTCCGTCTGGTGCTGCAGGCGGATCAGGTCCATCCGCAGCTTCTGCAGCGTCTTCAGCTGCCGCTGCTCCAGCTCCTGGGTGGACTCATCATGGCGGATCAGCATGGCGTGCTCCATCTCCTTTTGAGTCTTCTTCTTGTTTAACTCCTGTTTAATCATTTTCTAACAGTTAGTTGCAGCCATATATAAAAGCAAAATGACAATACAGTAAGAAATGACCTCAAGAGCAAAAAATTATGTGGGATGGTGGATGGTTCAGAGAAAGGCAGAGAAACAGACACTATGAAATATATGTGAATAAGAGACCTGGAACTTTAAAATCCATAAATTGACCTCTGACAGTTACATTTGGTCCTTATTTCAATTTAAACTCTTTGTGAGTCTGTGTATTTTCCCACAGGGAGCTTTTGGCTGCTAAAACTCATCTCCGGATTTTAAGTGCCGGTCAGCTTTCTAGATTATGACATAGTTGGCAAGCTTTGCTCAGTAATAATCTACTTATTAAACAATGAGTGTTTTCAGTAGAAACACACCGTTTTACGTTAAACCTTCACCAACCACTTTAGAAAACAACAACACAACTAATAATGAGGTCATATGTGATGAACGATTTAACAGATTTGCAGATATCTAGGAAGTATCGCTTCCACACCTCACGGATCTGTTCCTGCTCCACGTCGTGCCTTTTAATCATGACTTTGCGCTTGAAGGCGCGGCAGTTCCTTTCATAGAAAACCCGCTGCGATGCCAGAAGATGGGCCTCCTCTTCGGCCTGGGAATGTTGCATGTTCTCTTTGTGCTTGGACAGACGCTCCTGCTTCTCCTTCTTGGGTGTACTGTGGTCCTCATTCATCTCCTGTGAAAAAGAGGAGAAACAGAGCGGCGACTGTTGACTGCTGCAAATCTGCTTTCTAATTTGGAGCTTAAAAGGATATGTGAAAAGCAAATGTAGTCTAATGGAACTGGGCTTTACAAAAGAATGCTTTGAGTTCATATTAATATTCGTTAGTGGGCTGCTTATTGCAAGCTCCAGCTAACTTCTTATTTTGGCAGAAAACACTTCATTTTCCTTATTTTTTTGGGTTTTGAGGTAATCTACAACTCACACTAATGCACTTAACACTGAAGCCTGATCCCCTCTCTCTGGAGTGTCTAATTCTGTTGTAGCCCTCACTTTGTAGAAAATATCTTCTCCTGCCAGCGATGCTTTCCTTTAACAGTGCTGACCTAATTTTGGTCACTTATCTCCTAACTGAAAACACAACGCGTCACACTCCCAGCCCATAGGAACACTTTCTGGACTTCATTTCGGAGTTTTGGAGGGTTAAGAATTCTCTGGCGTAAATATGGATTTGTACTTCTCCCAGTTTGTGTGCATATAAATGTGTAGGAACATAGCAAGTAGGCTGAGTGACTCAACAAAACTTCCACTTCAGAGGTTTTGAATGTTCATGTTTGCGTGTAGGAGGGTTGACTCAACAGTAAACAGTAAATAGGACGGTGTGTCACAGCGGAGAGAGGCGTACAACGGAGGAGAACAAGCAGAGCAAACCTCCTTAATCTTCTCCTTGCAGAGCTTGTACTGCTTCTTCTGATTATCCAGAAAAGTGGTCAGCTCCTTCTTCTGCTGCGCCACGATCTGCTGTTGGAACTTCTTCTCATCTGCGACTGCCGTCTTCATCTGGAAGGAAAATTAGGCGTTTAAATGTCTGTCTTAAGTCAGTAGGTTGTAGATGTAGATCCTTGCACACAAGGAAAGACAAATAAATTTTGACATAACATTGTATGTTATGTCAAAAAATAAAATTTGACATAAAATTCTGATATTTTACTCAAATATCTGAATTTTAAATCAACATCAAGAAGAAAAATGAAATGATTCTGTATGAATTTGGAAATACAATGAAAAATAATCAATATGCTTCTATAAATAATAATAAACAAAAAGGTAAAAACTATAAACAAATATCCTAAAGTTGGACTTCTTGTCTAATGTTGTCAATGTTTGGATAAAAACACAATTTAAAAAAGTTTTTTGTCCTAAAAGTCCCATTGCCAAGCACATGCATGCTGCTTCTTGTGATAAACGATGAGGGGGTAGTTCGTGAGGCTTCCATGCCTGTTTATATCAACAGATTATACTATCTCTTTGCTGGTTGGACATGCTGTGTGCTAATCATAAAGATATGCAGCTTGTTTTTCAGGGAGTAAAATATTGTGACCCAGTTTTGCTCCTGCACTTCATCGTATGTGTCAATAGGAGGCAGTAGTGAGATGAGTTCTTACAATTTTCCTCTAAAAGATGAAATGTTGGTACAAAGTACCAATAGTTTCTTTCAGTAGCTTTGGAACAATAATTAAAATTTAAAAAATATGTCTCTGTTGGTCACCTTTGCCCTGAAACAAATAAATAAGCGTAACTGGGAGTGCGATAAGTGTGTGAATTAGTGTATTCCTGCCCACCTCCTTCTCAGTTTGCACTGCGTGGCGTTTGGCCAGCTTCTCCAGCTCGATGTAGGCATTGTTGGCCTGCGTCTCCACCTCTTTCTGCAGCTTGAGCCGGTGCTCGTCCATCTCGGCCTTCAGCTTGTTCTCCAGGGCGATCAGCTGCTTCTGGTGCTGCCGTCGCATTCGCTTGTAGCCCGACATCTGCTCCCGCAGTTCACTCTCCTGCTCATGCTCGTGGATCTGTTTGGTCACCTGTAGGTAAAGATGTTGATGAATCTGAACTGTGATACATTTGGGGGGGCTCTAAAAAAACACACACATCTTACCAAGTATTTCCAATGCAATAATATACTTGGCATAAGACAAACTAAAATTCCAAGTCCCTTTTCAGCAAGATATAGGTGCTTGTTTTAAGTAAATAATCCCTTAATATTGAGAAAAAAAAGTACTAGGTTCACTGGTACATTATTTAATTTATAACACCGCATTTTCCCATGTCATAAATTAAAAAAATGCCAGTGTAACCAGCACTAGTGGAACTAATACTAAAGTTTGTTTTGTCTTATTTATAGTGTACTAAAATATTTGCACTAGAAACTAATCAAATACTCGATAAGATCTGACATCTGTAGTTTATTCCACATAAACAAAACAGGATAAAGCTATGAAAGTATTAAGACTCAGATTGGCAAGAGTATTTGATGAAAACTAAAGATTTTAGCTACTGCCATTTGTGTTTAAATTAACAAAACAGAGACAAATTCACCAGCAGAGCTCCAAAACTGCTTTTTCACACAATTAATGCATAAATAAAATCTTACAAAGTATTTTTGTCTAGATTCTGATCTTATTTTAAGCGTAATAAAATATTACGCTTAAAATATGACAAAACTTGCTTACAAATACCTTTTTTGCAAGACATAGCAGCTTGTTTCAAGTCGATGATTCCTTAATGTTGATGAAAAAGTACTAGTTCCACCGGAAAAATGTTTCACTTACGGAATAAAATGTCTTGTTTTAAGTGAAATAATCTGCCAGTGAAACTAGTACTTTTTTTTAAAATCAATTTTCTAGAATTATTCACTTAAAACGAGCTCTTTTATCTTGCAGGAATGTTACTTGCATGTTAGTGTTGTCATAATTCAAGAAACAAAACAAAAATACTTGGTAAGATTTGGTGTTTTTGCATTGCATTCGCTGCACAACCTCAAAAGTTTCCAAATGTCCTAAGCAGCTCCTACCAAATCTACCGTCCACTGTTTTTCACATACAACCATAAACATCCTTGATTTTCAAACCAAAACCTGTACCTGACCCACAAACCTGAGGACAGAAAGGGTTCTCCGTATCTAGGTAGTATTCGCTCCGCATCTTCTCATAACTTCCACCCGAACTCTTCCGGCCAAACATGATGGCGATTTTAGCCAAGTGCACCAGCATCCAGGAACCTTGTGCGGCATCCTATGCCTGACACAACCTTGCCTGAGCTCCGATGCTACCCGGAGACCCCCCCCC